>NW_027526762.1:0-67741 GCF_052857255.1 Amblyomma americanum | reverse complement strand
CGCCTCGTAAGCGACAGGAGCGGCTTCTCGAACGTTGCTGAGGAGACGTTCGATGCCTCGACGAATTCTTGGCGGAAAGTTTGGCGCGACGTGGCTTGCGAGGACGAGGAGCTTGAAAGTTGTTTCTGTTTGGGCATCGCAGGCCAGTGGCCTCAGATGATCACCGACGATTTTGCTTCCGTATGAGTGAACGTAGAAGTCACTGTCCGCTAGCGGTGCTAAGCGCTGTAGTATCAACCAGCCCAGATGGCTCTGCACCAAGGCTGAAGGGTATCTTAGCATGTTACGCGCAATAGTGATGATGCCTTTCATTTTTATAATGACTGTGTCACTACGTGCAAACCCTTCCGGAGGCCGAAAGTAGTTATTTAGTACAGAGGTCCACTCTGTCGCGCTCGCATTCAGCATTTGTGCAATTGAGTCAAGCGTGAAAATTTCAGACCGTGAGCCGCACAACTTCGCGAGTTTCAAGAAGCAGCTCATAGTGATGTTAAAGACCAGAGCGTAATCGACAGTCGGAGCCACTTCATCCTGCCTGAGTGGAAACGAAAAGTAGCTCACGTATTCCCTGACATGGTCGTTAATCTTCGCCTGGCGTTCTAGATGTTTGTACAGCGCGCTCCATTATTTCGTATACGCGCATGGCCCTATGTAGATAATGTTTTCGTTTTCTGCTGTGTTTTTGTGAAGCATCTTGATTTCAAACCAGACGGCTAGCTCCCAAATGACGCTAAGTTTGATCACAACGTCTAGCGCATCCACATGAACAACTGGATACTCGGGTGAAGGAACACCCCAATCTCGCAGCAGCTTCTTGAAGAGCCAACGGGTCCTGTTGCTCTCACTAGCTCAGATTTCACAGGCTTCTTATGAGGCAGCTACCAGGCTCATAACTGGTATAGCGAAGCGGTGCTGCCGAATCTCGTCGGCGAGCTTTCTCATGAATAGATATTTCACGTCCGACTGGTTCCTCCATAGGGTGTCGATCGCCGTCGGCAGGTCTGATTTCCAGCGCGAAGACACGAATGCCTTGAAGTCCTCGCACGGATCGATGCTTGTGATAAGTGTGGTCCGCAGTAACTTTTCGTACGCGGTGCAGTCGGGACTGCCACAGGTGATCAGCAGCCGCTGCGCTTCACTTCGGGCGCCCAAGCCTACCATGATGAAGGACGTGATCACAGCAGCTACCACGACGACGCCAGAACTGCCAAGCAGGACACAGCTCGTTAGCTTCGCTGGCCACTGCACGAGGGCAATTGCTGCTGCCGCTTTTCTGTTCTGCATTTATTGCCTACAACATCATACGATATTGTGACAGTGTGCTGCGCGTCTCCGGGGGGGGGGGGGGGGGGGCGTGCGCTATCTTAGACGACATGTTCCCTTTGTGGGGCCCCAGAGGCGCTTGAGCAAGAGACCGTATGGCGCCAGGAATCGTCGAGTGTCGGGGGCCAATGCTCACTAGGGGTCCGAAAGCCGACAGCCTGGACGTAATCGTTATTCGCACGCCGACAAGCATTCAACTGGTCAAGCGCACTCTGCAAGAGTGACAGCGGCGCCGGCAGGAGGGGAATAGACCCATGTCGGCGGTAGGTCCGGGGGAAAACGGAGAATGGGCAGAGGCCGGCGCTGAGAGGAGACGAGGGAGAGGGTCCAGCCTTGAATGAAGGATCGCCCCAATGTACGGGAACAAAAAATTGGCGGTGGATTTGGCTCTCCTTAAACCTGGAGTGACGCGATAGCTACAGTTCGCCGAGTGGAACTTGCTCAGTTGAACTTCAGTCAGTCTTTCGCCGCTCAGTTTCGCTGGGCGCTCCTTCATCTTCGTCCCACTTGACACGGCGCATGCGCACAGCTGTTGCAGCTCGGTTTCGCCGGCGCGCCGAGCCGCCGGCAGCAGGAGCTGCTCCGCACCGAGTGATGAACCACGTGATCAGCCACGGTGCAGCGCTGCCGGAAGCTGCTTTGCACCACATGACCAACCACGTGACAGCTTTGCGGCACAGCCACATTGTGGCGGCGCCGCCATGCTGAAGGCTCAAAATGCAACTGTAATGTAGCTATCGCTACAAAACAACAAAACCTATTCAGTGGGGTGTCTAGCAAGGCCCGAGACGACACCGCTGGCAGACGTTCCACCGGGGCCCGAAGCTCCCAAGCCATCGGAGAGAAGCTGACCTCAGCGAAGGAACAAGACCAACTCTACAATCCCTCCGTTCCTTCTGACGAAGACTCCGACGCCAACGCAGCTGCAGGTAAGCTTGGGAACTCCAGCCTTTGCATCGTGTACTCGTTAAGATGTAATTCTTGAATAAATCTGTTTTGTTCCAACTGAGTCAAAAAATATCTCTTTGCCTCTCCGTCCCGTGTGGACCCACGCAGAATGTGGGGTCGTCAAACGGGGTGTCAGAAGCGGGGTCTCAAAAACAATGGTCATTTGAATGCTGCGATATTAAAAACTTCAAGTTGATATTCCTATTAAAATCACGAAACTGACTGTGCACTTTGAGAATCATTTAGTAGGCTTGAGACACCGAAAGGCTTGAACGGACAAAATGTCTGTACCGCAGGGAGCTCCCATAAAGCAGCCATCACTCGGAGCAAGCATTCTGGCATTAGGAAGCGTTATTTCAACATTTACGTATGATAAGAAGAGGGGTCGCATCAGCGATTTTTTTTTCATGGCAGAAGAAATTCAGAAAATGGGGAAATGGTCCGATCCGCCAGTGCTGCGAATGGCGATGCGGCAGCGTTTACGTTGGGTCGACGGGCCAATGTATAAATGATAGGCCGCGACAGCACTACTGGTCTCTGAAACCTGGCAATGGCGCCAATCTTCCAAAACACTGCCGAGAATGCGATGCTTGTTACTCCTTGCTGATTAACACCACGATTATGAGAAAGGGAAAAACAAGACTAGAAAGTGAGATTTTGGAAGCGGCACATACGCGTAAACTTGGGCCTGACACGTGTGTAAGTAAGCCATCTGTGCCACTTTTGTATAAAGAGATCCGGTTTTGGGGCGATAGCTACATTGCGGTAGCATTTCGAGCCTTTAGCGTGGCGGCGCCGCCGCCCTGTGGCTGCACCACCACAGCCACAGCTCGCCGAATGGAACTTGCTCAGTTGAATTGCAAAGTCAGTCTTTCACCGCTCCGTTTCAACGGGCGTTCCTTTTTCATCATCGTCCCACTTGACACGGCGCATGCGCACAGCTGTTGCAGTTCGGTTTCCCCGGCGCGCCGCGCCACCGGCGGCAACAGCTGCTCCGCATCACGTGACCATCCAGGGGCTGGTGACGGACCAACCACGGTGCCGCGCCGCTGGCAGCTGCTCCGCACCACGTGACCAACCACATGACAGCGTGGCGGCGCAACCACGGCGTGGCGGTGCAGCCACAGGGTGGAGGCGCCTCCACCGCCACTGCGCCGCCACGCTGAAGGCTCGAAATGCTACCGTAATATAGCTATATCGCTACAGAATAATTAAAGAGAGGAAAAAACAAAGAAACGGAGACAATGCCAGAGAATTGAATACATGAAAATTACTGAAATGTCTTTTAAATGCGGAAATTTTGGATACAGTTAGCAAGGGAATCTGCTAGTAGCTATTATGCAATTGTGGAGGTATTTGCAAACTTGATGCACTGCAAAAATTCTGGAGCTCGCAATGAAGGAGAGAAGAAGCGGGACCGACAATGTGAGTCCCAAGTTTGTAAAGGGAACATCAAGGTGCGTCGTTCTCTGATGAGTTAGTCTCCGGCAAGAGGGTAGGAATTGCTCCAATTCTTCTAATTCTCCACACGCCGCGCAGAGGTTACAGGGACTGAACCCGCGTCTACATAAGTAAAGATTTAAGCGGGGGATCAATGCAAGCGGCGGTTATATGCTGACAAGTGGAGCCTGCCGCCCTCTTCGTCCTTGCCGTGAAGCAGACAAGGAGAAACTCGTGTATAACTGCCACCGTCTCGCGCTGTACATTGTATGTCGTCGTCTTCATCAACTTCCATCAGTGTGCAATCGATTCAAAACACAATACTGTCGCAGTACCCTCTTAAAGTTCATTAAATGGTCCCAGAATTTCAAACTGCGCTACCACTAAGATCTCAAGTCACCAATTTCGACGATCGTTGCCTGAAGCTGGACTTTGAAACCCCAGCCTCGAATCGAAACCGAAATCAGACGCGACATTCTAGCGCACACACTTCAGAATTCGCCTAGTTAGGTAAATGGCCTGTAATTTTTTTACCTCGGTCTTGTAACGCTTCTCTCCCCCGCCTGATTGGCTTGCATCCACAAAGAAAATTCCACTCGTCCTCCGAATTTAACGTGACGCGGGCAGTACATATGTCGGATTCCTACGTCATAGCCCCGCCTTTCTAACTATTTGTATCTTCCTTTCTGCCACCCGGAGTATCTCCGGCTCCGCTACGGGCAGCATTTCTGTATTTTGTGTGCTTTGTTTCCTTTTGTAGCCCGAAGTTGTAAATCCTGGTGACTGCAAGTTTGCCACAGTCCTTGCATTGAAATGGTCCGTGCTGTGCGTGATCAATTTGTTAGAATGACGCTATGAATGAAGGCTGCAACTCGGCGCAGAAATGCCTTTCTCTACCACTGCTGTGCAATGTTCACCGTGATCCACTCTTAGGCTGAATACGTGACTGTGTGGCCGCGCTCCTTGAGGCGCCGTGCATCCATCTCGGCTTGGCATAGAAAGCGATTGGCATACGTCGCGAACACTGACCTAAGGCCATTCTGCACGTAAGCTAATTTTCGTCGCTGTGCGGCCATGTAGAATGCACGTGTACTCCGAAGAGAGCTGGTATACACCTTTGTATGTTCACCCTAAGAGTAAACCACCCTGTACAGAGTAAACACGCTGCCGCTGCGCGAGGCCATCCCCTGTGAATACGAGTGGCGATATCCCGCAGTGCCTAGCGAAGTCTGGTAAAAAGCCGGTGTATAAAAATTCTGAAGTACGGCTTCTAGAGTGTCCCCTTACCGGCCCGCTGTGTACGAAATGCGTCAGTAGCACGCCTTACTTCCGCAGGGCAATTCTTTCGCTGCGATAGCCTTGGCCATAAATGTAGTTATTTGCAGAGAAATACCTCCGGCAAACATGTACCGCCAATTTGTCCGCTGCGTCTGTAAGGCCGATGCGTTGAAGCTGTACACGGTGCAGGACATCGTCTTTCAGCAATTTCTGCCAGTTTTTTGAGTTCGACTGTGTAGTCGGTCAGTGTGCGCACAACGATAGAACAGTGTTGAGCAGCTTTATCCGATGCAGAAAGAGAGTGCAACGACCACCTCAACAAACCTGTGAACCCTGAGCAGCGTGGTACAGTGAGTTGCTGCCGCGAAATGCCTACCGATTCTTGTGCATTCGTGGGCAAATTTAGCGAGATGCAGGTTCGAGCGAAATGAAGGATTTATTTCCATGCAGTCGCGCAAAACAGGATAATAAATAGCATTTAATAACGAGGGTAATGCCTGCTGCATTGATTGACATTATACCAGCTGACTAACAACAGAAAGCACCTGCATATTTTTTGCGCACATCCGGACTCCGCCAAATTTTGTCCGTCACAGTACGTGGTCACACCTCGTGGTTCGCATCTACATATGATGGCCGCACTGCGTGGCTCGTCACGCTTCGCGTTATGCACGGTTATCAGAGCTGTAGAGCAGGGAGCACGCGTATACATATAGAACAAATGTCTTGAATTAGTAACAACGTAGATTTCTGCAAACACGGTGCGCCTGCGAGAGATGTAATATGAAAAAAACTATGGACGAGGAGAAGCATATACAAACGTCACAGCACACTAAAGACGCTAAAGAATATACTGACTGGGACAAGAAACTACATATGTTGTTGTTTTTTTGTGCACCAGTAAGTGCGTGCGAAAACAAAAGAAGCGACGAGAAAGCGCCCGCGTAACGAACAGGCGACGCGACGTCGTAATAAGTGCGTCATTCCCTGTCACGTAAACGCGTCTGGTTTCGTCCGCCGTTCACCCGTCAATCAGAATGATGGACGAATGGGATGCCGTTCGCTCATACGCCACTGCGAACGCTTGGATGCCAGTGTAGAGCATGAGCAGGTTTTAGCTCTGGCGACAGTAAACGCGAATGGGTTTTGCTTTGAATTTTCTCCAGGTTTCAGGGCGCGCAAGGCTGCATTACATTTTTGGGAGGATATTATCGACGCCAGATGTACACACGGCGCTTGTTTACCCAAAATGTTCAAGCCTGGTTGGGCCGCCGTTAATAAATCGAAAGGTTTTGAAAAAGTGCAGGCACATGTGGTGCGGACTGATTACTGCTTACTGGCCAGGTGCCGGCCAATCCTCGCTTATCATAATTCTTTCATCCTTTTCTGGAGAAATACTGCTCCGACGAGCAAGTGCTGAGATTATTAGAAGAGGGCAGAGTGATATGGCCTGCCGAAATAGCAGAATGTGCAGCATTGCCAACTCAGCAGGAGTGAAGCCGTCGCGCGCATAAATATATGCTTTCAGTGGCATTCGTGCTCTGCAGGGTTGAAAAAGGCGCCTGGTCAAACGAGCATATCTTAGCGTCTGACTCCGTTAAGATGCAAGGCATCACGTTATTATGACTCTTATGAGGAGCGACTGCAGGTCCGATCATGGCATCGCGTGTTCTACTGAACTCTGGGGGCTAAACTGTGGGGAGGAGCTTACGCTAATCCTTGACAACGCCAGCATGATACTGGCTGCGTACAGCCCTAGCTCAGAGGCGAACAACAACGCCAGGCTTTACTGACCACTGAAATCTGTTCAGAAGCAATGTTTCCGTTGTACCAGGCACGGTGGTCTTAATAACATTAATCAAATGGTTCGTGTTTAACATGCTCCATACTTGTATTAATGGGTGCGCCTTAATGGTCTCGGTTACTGCCTTCAGGAGCTTTGTTTTGTCCTTGAATGGCTTCTTCCTGGCCATCAAAATAGTATTTGACCCTGAAAATTCAAAATTGAAAATTGGTTTTTGTGGAAAGGAAATGGCTCAGTATATGTCACACATCTCGGCGGACACCTGAACCGCACCGTAAGGGAAGGGATAGAAGAGGGAGTGAAAGAATAGAGGAATAGGTGCCGTAGTGGAAGGCTCCGGAATAATTTCAACCACCTGGAGATCTTTAACGTGCACTGACATCGCACAGCACACGGGCACCTTTGCATTTCGCCTCCATCGAAACACGGCCGCCGCGGTCATGTTCGAAAAGAGGCACTCCGGATCAGTAGCCCAGCTCCCTAACCACAGAGCCACCGCGGCGGGTGATTGGCTATGATGACTACGTTTTTCGGATGGGCGTTAGTGTGGACTGCGTACAATCGCAAACCGAAGTTTGCCGGGTTTTTTTCTCATTGCGCCTGTCCTTCACATATGTGCTTTCACAGTTTCTTGCTCCGTGTCGTATTATATCGTATGTGTGGTTTAACGCATCAAAGCTGCCCATTAGCATGTGATAGAATTAATTTGGGTTCCTTACGCTTCCTCAACGGGACAGCGTACCGCACAAGTGTGGTCTCCCCTCCGTCGAAATGCGCCTGCCGGTGCCGACACCACGACCGTGCAGGCTGAGCTTCCCAACGCCGTAGCGAGTAACCTACCGCGACGATTACTTCATTGGCGATCTTACCTGCTATACATTTACGGGTGGCAATCTGTTCATAAAGTTGAAATTTCTGCTCTATATCTCGTCGAGGCAGAGCAGAAACTCCACAAACGCAGTTTGCGCGAGCTAACGCAGCACGTTTTCTAACCAACGCAGTCAACGACTGCTTGTTTACTGTACGCTCAGGTGGGAATGAAACGCGAGCAGCGCCCGTAAACAAATCAAAATAACTTACTCGCGTACTTCCGGATGCAGTTTACAACTAGCCAGATTCTTGTTCGTCGGTAAAAGGTCTACCGCAGCATATTTTCGTAAATTCGCTGTAAAGTAATGTCTCACTGAAAGTAAAAAAGAAAAGCACGGCTTATGCGTGTTCGCGTTTAATTCTTACCTGACTACGTCCCTCACGACGCCGTCGGACACTCACAGTGATAAGTGCGTCAATTTTATTAATGCCGGCAAAGCAAACTATACCCATCCGCTAGAGGCTTGTGGTACGCCTCACGCTGTCATATGTCGGTGCGTCATCGACATCCCTCGGCGATGACACAAAGATGAGTAATATGTATCAAGGTATGTGCCTTGTATAAACATATATATACTTCATCCCAGTTCTCCCGTGGCACAAATGTGCCTCGTGTGAACATGCACGGGCTGCATACGAGTTCATACCCGTCACGAAATATGCCAGATGAGCACATATGTATACTGCATATTAGTTCACACGCACCGCAAATGTGTCATGTATGAACATGTATTTTGCATACCTCAACTGACACACGAGACCCGTGCGCACACAGGAACTCTTATATTCATTGTATCAGCTTATTTCAATCACGTCCGCAACAGATAGCCGCTCATGACCCATGAGTGCTTCTTATTCTGTGGCGCGTGCTTCGTGGAACGCGCGGAAAAGAATGCACGAACAAGCGACCAACAAGTGTCGAACCTACGCATAAAGAAAAGAGAAACCTTCGTCTGTTTCGTACAAATTTCTCCTTGTTTCTCTGCGCATTCCTTCTTGCTGTAAACACAGGCTACCCAAACTGTCTGCCGTTCGGTGTTAGTTAGAAGGTAAATAAGGCCTTCTGTGCTTTGTTGAGCCGTTGTGAAGCTACGTACTTAATAATGCCAGGTATTTTCATGGCAAAGTTTCGGGTGTCGTAAAAAAAATTACGTGCGCAATGACAGCACAACCAAGGAAGGTGCCGGCACTGTGAAAATTATAATATATTCCAAGGTGTTTAAGTGCTTACCACAGTGCAAATCAAGATTTACACTATCAGCGGAAGTCCAGTCGTCAATAGTTCCGCTTCTTACACCAAGTAAATCACCATATACCTCGCATCTTACCGTGGAATTGCCGAGTAGTGGAAAGGATAGCGTGTGTCTTGTCGTGCAAAATAACGGCGACGTTTTACATGGTGCTTATGGTGCGGTGGTTAGTGTAGTGAGGAGCATATTTGCATCAAGGTGGTTCGAATTCGTTTGGTGAATGTTGTTTTACGCCCTTCTACTTTTTTACTTCTTTTCAGTCTTGTAACCTGTATGCCGGCTATTTTATTTTTTTGCTGCTTTTTCATTCCATCCCCTGGGTTCCATTTCTCAGTAATCTTATATACGAGACACATATGACACTTATGCCTTATGTGGACGCACATTATTTTTATTGATACTGCATGCTTACTGCCCAAGAAGGAGTGGCTTACAGGTATACAGGTTGTTTCCCGTAACAGGAAACAAAGAATTAAAAAAGTCGCTCATCAGAGCTGGACGGAACCCACGACATATTGTTTCTCGGCGCTCCTCACAATATCTTTAAATTCCGCTTAATAAGTTAATTAGCTAAATTAATTATGCAAACTTTATTATGAAATTATGGTCACGTGCATTCCCTTTAGTTGTAGAGGGGGTAAGAAAGAACCGATGCACTTTTTTGCGGCAACGTATCTCCTGCATGGACCTTTTTTCAAGGCCCGCGAAAGAGAGCCCGCGAAATATGCAAAAAAAAAAAATACGTGAGTGCGCAATGCGCTACGGATTCTGCGATGGCCGCCGACGGGAGCGGACGTTTTTGCGTCGGACTCCGGCGAAATCCGCTTCCATCTGTGCACCAAGAGGGTTTTATGTGCTGAAAGTTGGTTGTGAGGATCCGAGGGAATACGCGAACAGGACTGCATCAAGACTTTTGTGACTTATTATTAGTGACTTTCAAGATTCATTTATGATCTTCTGTCTGTCGGTCCCGCAAGCAGCCACAGTGTGCGTGGTTGCGTTCGGTGTTGGGGCGCCGACAGGGCGTCCGCTCCGGGAAATCGGCGTTCGGGCGCAGACATGGCGTCTGCTCCGGAGAATGGAGTGGATCTCAGCACCCAAATGCAAGTAAGTGAAGAGAATATTGATAACGAGGAAGGCTTGCACGCTCCGGAGGGAGAAGAATGGAAGATAAAACTTGAACGCAAGTACGTTTCTGAGCAAGAAGCTGAGAGACAAAAGAAAGCTAGCGAAGAGCGAGCAGCGGAACTGCTGGTTAAGAAAATACTCAGAGAAGCTCGCACCTCGTCCCAAAATACTCAACCTACACCAAAAGGAAGGGCCAAAGTAGTAATCCGTCCTCAGGGCGGCATCGATAAAATCACTCAGGGATTTTGGTTCGCCGAGCTCACGGATGTTGCAGCAGCCGCCGCTGGCCTGACAGCCGATCAATGCGTGGTGACCAAATAACAGTCAATTACAAGAATCATACCATTATGGTAGCCACCGAAAGTGAAGAGAGAGCGAGAAGACATCAGTCCATACAGGTTCTCAAGTATACGGGAAGAGAGGCTAAGACGCTATCGTACCTGGCCACTCCGGAGACCTTCGTCCGAAGCGTAATTCATGGTATCTCCGTCGGTATAACGGATTCTGAAGTGCTCAGAATAAATTGCTCAGGTAGCTCGACTATTTCAACAGCCAGGAGGCTTGGAGAAGATTCTGGAAGAATTCTGAATTTTGTGGAGGAGAAAGTGCCGTCGACTGTAAACTTCAAGTTAACTCCGTTGAAGTGCTGCCTCTTCAGAAAAAATATGAAGCGTGCACAACCTGCGGACGTTTCGGGCATAGGGCGGATGTGTGCCCGAGCCCGAACACACGCAAATGCAGCGGATGTGGCATGGTTAATCCTCTGAGCAATCACAAATGCACTCCTAGAGGCGCACTGTGCCTGGGACAAGCATTGACCAAACATCTACAGGACTCCGTACCTTGTGCGACGCAAGCAATGGGAGAAGTTACGAGAGCAAAAAAGCCTACCCAAAGCATGACATATCCCCCTACATAATAGGTTTCAAAGCCTGAGAGCAACTGGGGGAGGATCCCAATCACGCTCGAGAAGCCGATGGCAATCGGCCGCTAGAGGAAACACGGTCGTAAAGATTGCTATCCCGAGAAAGACTCATACAGACTCCCAAGACAAGCCTAAGCACAAGCCTAGGCTACGCAAGACCCCTTCGAGGACAAACGTTGGGCAAGGCGCAGCGAGTAGAGACTCGGACGACCCCTGGGGACTGAGGAATGCAGCATAGACAACCAAGCATGACGGTAAGCTCTCCCAGGTGGCAGAGCAAAGCCTAGAGGAAAAACCAGGTCAATTGACCAGGGAAAATCATATGCTAGTCATGAAACTAGAAAAGATTAAAAAGAAGAATACAGAGCTAAGGCTGGGGGTTAAGCATTTAGAAGGGCTAATCTTAAGGGGACCCCTCCCGTCGGCAAGTGAAGAAGAGGAGAGCAGAGAGCGAATCCCTCCTAGTAAGAGGAACGCTAAAATGATAGGCTGAGCAGACTCGGACAGGCTCGGGGCAGACTTTAGGGCCCTGGAGGAATCGGAAGATAAGAATGGATAAAGGCAAGAAAACTTGCAAACTAAAATACAAAGTATTAAGGGAAGCCTAGGCTGGCTCATGCGCACGCTTCACGAGGAGGGTGTCATTGGAGCAGCTAGGGGCAGACACAATGCCGAACGAAAATAAGAGCGGGAAAGCTGCCGGCTGCGTCGTCTGGCAGTGGAACTGTCGGGGATACCCGGGCAAGAGTAGGGTCTTGCAACAAATCCTTACTTCACATGCAGCTCCCCCATTACTGATTGCTCTCCAGGAGACCCACACGCAAAAGGCTGGTCTCAAAGGCTACAGACGCTTCCCGAGTTCCAAAGGGGCGAAAGCCAGAGTTGCCACTCTGGTCGAGCATAATACTGCTGTCACGCAACATCCTATGGACAGGGAGATACAGGCGGTTCTAACTGAAATCCACTCTGGCAACCAGGAAAGGAGTACCTTTTTGTACTTAACATTTATAGCTCCCCTAGGCAGAGGGAGGTATCCTTCACCCCCCCTCTTAAAAAAGGCACTTGAAACTGCGGGAAATAGCAAGCTCCTCATTTGCGGGGATTTTAATGCAAGGTATCCGGAATGGGGCTCTAACACTCCCTGCACCAAAGGAAAAAGACTCCTAGAGGCCATCCTAATCAATGAGATGTCTATCTTAATGGACCCGACGGCTCCCACTAGATCTGGGAACCGCATCAATAATGACACGTCACCAGGTCTTACTCTAGCACATAGATGTGGCAATGTGGAATAAAGGAACACTGGAGAGAACTTCGGTAGTGATCATTATGTGCTGGAGGTCACCATTGTCTTCAACCGAAGGGCTCCCAAAATTAGCAGAAAAATCACTGACTGGGATAAATTCTGAGAACTGAGGCAATCCCTGGAAGTTAAAGCTTGGCCTACTCTCAAGGCATGGCAGAGAGCACTTAATAAAGACCTAAGGGAAGCAACAGATACTATTCAAGACGCCCTAGCGGTACCCCGACTGGACAGTACACTAGCCAATCTCCTCAGAAAGAAAGCGGATCTGGAAATGGAACTGAAAAGCCAACGATGAATCGCAATACTAGGAGAGAAATAGCGAGACTAACCAAGAGCATAGAAAAGCATTGCCCTGATCTGTGCGAAAGGAACTGAATGAAGTTGTGTGATGAACTTGGATATTTTATGAGTCTATCCAAAACCTGGGCCATTCTCAGGCATATGATTAATCCAACCAAATCCAAGAGGGAGACCAGGCTAAATCAAACCAAAATCAAGCATAACTTTAAAGGGAGTAATGAGGACCTGCTAGATAAGTTTCGCAAAGCCTATGTTGATGAACACAGGCTCTCCACTACCGGAATATGAAGGCGGGGAAAATAGAAGCATTGATTTTTCGTTCGAGGTTGCAGAGGTGTGGGCAATGTTGCAGGACCTCAAAAAGAAATCGGCTTGAGGTCCTGACTGGGTCACCAACACCACTCTGAAGAACTTGGATGATAATTCTATCTCTTTTCTAACTGAGACAATGAACAAGATTTGGGACGGGCTTGACTTACCGGAGGAATGGGAAGTTTCTAAATTCGTACGTATCCCTAAGCCAGGCAAAAGTCTTGATCTGGGCAACATGCGACCCATCTCTCTGACGTCTTGCTTGGGCAAGATCATGGAAACGGAGGTGAAGACAAGAGTCTCGCGTTACATGGAGAGCGAGGGACTCTGACCTGTTGAAATGGTAGGTTATAGACTACGTATGAAAGCACAGGACTTTATGTTAAGGCTTAAACATTATACAGTTGATGATCTCGACGGAACTAAAGGGGGCAGGGCAATCTTGGGGCTGGATTTTACAAAAGCCTTCGATAATGTGGAGCATAGAGCGGTCCTTGAAGGCCTCAGTAAGGTCGGAGTAGGCATCAAATGCTTTTTTATGTCAAAATATTCCTAAGCAATTGAAAGACCACTATAAGCTTTGTAGGGTTCTCCTCAAAACAGATTGGGCTCGGCAATTAGGAGACCCCTCAAGGTTCAGTCCTATCTCCAATGGTATTCAATTTTTACATGAGAGCACTGTCCCACAGGCTAAATAAAATTGAGGGGTTGAAGTATAGCATTTATGCCGATGATTTAACCATTTGGACAACAGGGGGAACAAACGCTGACATTTCATACCGACTGCAGGCAGCGGCAGAGGAAGTTGAAAACTATGCTCCGGAAAGAAGGCTTTCCTTCTTCCCTCAAAAATCTGAGATCTCGATTAATACCAAAGACCAGATGTAGAAAGAGACTCGGTTCCCTCACCTATACGGCCCGTTAGAGGTTGTAGTTGGGGGTAGGTTAATACCTAGGTTGACACTATTAGAGTCCTAGGATACTTTCTCCAGAAGAACGGACGTACCACAACCACTATCAAGAAGCTTAGCACCTATGTCGCCCAAGTTATAGGTATATTTAGGCGGATCTCCCTCAGAAACGAAGGCCTGCGAGAGCACTGTCTCCTGAGATTAGTACAAGCATTCATAGTGAGTAGGATTGCATACGCGACTTCATTTCTGAATCGTAGTCAGCATGAGGAGGAGAAAATAGACAGGTTAATACGAAATGCATACAAAAGAGCTCTCGGCATCACACCTAACTCCTCAACGGAGAAACTACTTAGTATGGTAGTCCACAATACCTGTGCGGAGATCTCCAGGGCAGCAAGAGAAGCGCAAATTTGGAGGCTTAGCTCCTCAATAGCAGACAGGCAGATCCTCAATGAGCTAGGCGAGAGCGAGAGGAAACCCCCGTATACTGTAGAGCTAATCCCCTTAGACACACGAAAGCATCTCAAAATTGCCAATATACCTAAGAACATGCACCCGGAGCATGATAAAGAAAGGAGAAGACATAGAGCTCGAACAATAATGAACAACCTCGCCCGGGAGACGCCGGGTAACACAGCCTTCTGCGACGCAGCCTATGGGTCCGATGGCGCCTCCGTCATTGCCGCCGTTGCTGGGAATGGGGAGAAAGTGACTGTAGCATCGATTAACACTGAATGCGTTAGTGGCTGAGGAGGCTGCTATTGCCCTAACGTGCGTTAGTACCAAAGCGAAGATCATCTTATCTGAGAGTAAGGCAGCTGTTCACAAGTTATGTAAGGGGGTGATGTCCAGTCAAGCCGCCAGATTACTAAGATACACCTCAAGCAGAGAGGTCTCCCTCATATCAGCTCCTGCTCATGAGGGCATTCCGGGGAATAAGGCTGCTCACAGCTTCGCTCGAGAATTACACATCCGAGCTGCTCTGGAAGTGCCCCTGAGTGGGAATAAAGACCCTCCCATAACCTATAAAGAAATAACCGAAACACCTAGACTGGATAAGAGAACACTCCCACTTCAAGATAGGTCACTCACTCCAAAGGAGTGCAGGGCCTGGAGGAGGCTTCAGGTCAAGATTTTTTTTTTGGCAGCTCTGCAGTAGCTGCCACAGAATTACTTCGCAAAATCACTTAATTTGGAAGTGTCCGGATTCTCCTGGGGCTAAATAACAAAGCATCCCAAACCTTGCCACCTGCGAAGAGCTGATCCGGAGCCACGACCCGGATCAGCAAAGATTCATCGTCCGTCAGGCGGAGACAGCTTACTACAAGACTCTCTCCGCCGTCTCCGGTGCCCAGAGCCTGCTGGGAGGCACCCACTCACAATTGCTGCGCCCCGACCGTGAGGCCCCATGATGACGGACATAAATTTAATTCATTCATTCATTCATTCATTCATTCTTGCCATCACTCATGCGCTACCACACTCCAGCGCACCCAACCGTGTTTTGTACGAACGAAACGTGCACGCTGAACGTGCCCAAGTGAGCGGCCGCCGCTCATTTCGAAGGGCTGCAATGTGACAAACATAATAAAACGGAGGTTAGCTTGAAATACGTGAATCCACTGCTTTAGCTTCCTTTTTTTG
Organism: Amblyomma americanum; assembly: GCF_052857255.1. Classification (NCBI taxonomy): domain Eukaryota; kingdom Metazoa; phylum Arthropoda; class Arachnida; order Ixodida; family Ixodidae; genus Amblyomma; species Amblyomma americanum. The sequence goes on along the minus strand of NW_027526762.1, from coordinate 52,299 downwards.
CTTTGTCTATGAGATGGTCCAATAGAAGCTCCGTCCGAACTGGCTGTCGATGGTCTGCTTATCACTTATCGCAGACCATGGCGCGTGCTCTCCCTCTTCAGGGAGTATTTGCTGACGCACTTTCAAGACTATTCTGAGAGCGTCTTCGGCCGATCGATTCGAGACGCTGAGCACGCATGCTTTGTTCACTCATGACGTGTTTGGAAGCGCTACAATAGGGTAGCACAAGAGCACAAGAGCACAATCATGTGTTTATATATATATATATATATATATATATATATATATATATATATATATATATATATATATATATATATATATATATTGGGGGCTCTCTTCGAATGCTCGAAAAAAGGACTACGTATAAGATATGCTACTACAAAAACTGGATCGTTTCGTAACCCCCTCTGCAATGTAACCAAACGCAACTAACCGTAATGTGAATATGATGTTTTGAATATTTATTGTAAAGTAATCGACCAATTAAGTGGAATTTAAAAATATTATGAGGAGCGCCACACGACGGGAAACAATATGTATTTGGTGTCGCCCAGCTCTGGTGCGCGACTTTTTTTTTTAATCCTTGGTTCAAGTTACAAAAACAGCCTGTATATATAATATATAAAGCTTGAAAAATGTAACTGGCAACTGTACAAGGCACACCGACTCATATGCAACACCGGACGGAAACTTGTCATACACTTTAATGACTTGAGAATGAATATAACCGCCACTCAAGAAACGCACAAAAATAACACACACACACACGCTAGGATCAAGTGCCTGTTTGTGATTAAGTAGGAGGAATTAAAGTTTTAGTAGTAAGAACTTTCTTTCGTTAGGAAGTGTGAATACCATTAGGTGCCACTAGTTAGGATACGGAATATATGCGACCGTAGTTGAAATATATGGAACGCACTTCGCGTCTCTGACTTTCTAGAGGGCATTTATTTTGCACATCGTATGGAGTTTCCACACATTGCTATCATATTCCAGCTTAGGCCGGATAAGTTCTGTATATGCAAGAAGTTTAATCTGTGCGGAAGCATCCTTGGGAATTTTGATCGTCCTTATCCGAAGTAAAACAGATCTGAGTTAAGCAGCATGCCCCATTCCTGGCACCATTCGAGGATATTATTCAGTTCGATGTTAAGAGAGTGTTTTACTTCGGATTCTATGATTCATTGAACTTAACGGATTCGTCAGCAAAGAGACGACTTTTGACACGTTCATGGGCGACATTAACAACGAATTTACTAAACAATAGAAAGAGGAGCGGCCCAAGAACATTACCTTGCAGGACTCCACAGTTACTGGAAGATATTCAGATTTGAAGCCATTAACGTGCACGCACTGATAGCGATGCGGCAAGTAGGCGAACACCCAGGCAACCAAGTAACTAGCAAGTTTCACACGTATTCGATAATCTCGTATGGACTATAGGCATCTATAGCACACATATAAAAGATTTTCGATAGGAATATGGCTGCTTCAGGACCACTGAGCGGTTGAAAGCCAATTAGCTGCATCACAGCGTCGTGATTCAGTGATTGCCTGCTCACTGCTTGCGTCGCAGCTATTGACCACGAAGATGAAGCTGAGAAAGGAGGCGCGGGCAACACATCGGAGGTGACACGCTATCTATTCTTTCAAAAATTACAGGATTTTGAGGAACCGAAATGGCAATGTAACAGCCTCACCTGGGTGGACACCTGAACCACGCCGTAAGGGAAGGGACAAAGAAGGGACTGCGAGGAGAAATGAAGAAAGAGGTGCCGTAGTGGAGGGCTCTGGAATAATTTCGGCCACCTGAGGACCTTTAACGTGCACTGATGTCGTTCAGCACACGGGCGCCTTTTGCGTTTCGCCCCCACCGAAATGCGGCTGCCGCGGTCTTGTTCGAAGCCGGGTTTTCTGACTCAGTTGCCTAGCGCCCTAACCACTGAGCGATTGTGGCAGGTTTTGTACTCTCGAAGCAGCGGAGCGTCCCTTGTGGCTGCTATTTCCTGGCGCTCGCAACGCTGTCTGCGATGTGACATGGACCCTCAATACAGTTTCCTTCTTGGCATCGATTACACTTGACTTCGACACGCACGCATCCCGTATAGCCGTGACTGGTATTTTCTAGCGCCGATTAGCCTGGACGTTCCGTAACTATTTACTTCACAACATCGGATTCTCCAGCAGTCCAATGTGCTCGACATTTGGTGCACTTTAAAGGGAAAAAAACAGCGCGGTGGGTCAGCAAAGACAACTTTAGTCCTGAAAACCAGCCGTTAGTGCCTAAGCTTGCACATTGTATGCCTCTTGCCACGAATGTGTGCCGTGCGCTGACTCGGCGGACTTACTGCTGAGAAAAAGACTAACGAAGTGACGAACCGCAGCAGTGCAGTGTAGTACACGGAAATCGCTCTAGACCTCTTTTGCAATAACAGTCGAATTTTGAAAAAACAAATTTTAAATTGTAAAAAAGGAAATGGCGCACTATCTGTCTCACATATCGGCAGACACCTGAACCGCGGTATAAGGGGAAAGATAGAGGAATAGTGAAAGAATAAAGGAAGAAATAGGAGCCGTAGTGGAGGACTTTGGAATAATTTATACCACCTGTGGACCTTTAACGGGCACTGACATCGCACAGCACACGGGCGCCTTGTTCGTTTCGCCTCCATCGAAACGCGGCCGCAGAGGTCGGGTTCGGACCCGGGTAGTATTGTGCAGTATAGGCGAGCGCCTTAACCACTCAGCCACCGCGGCGCGTGTTTTTTTCATTAATGTTTCGAAACACAGGATGTTTCAGGCCAGCGAGATCGCCACCGCTGTCCATTGTTGCGCTCGCGCTTCCTTCCTGCTGTTGAGTTCGGCGAAGTTGGACATGGGGGAGGATTCCCTGAAAACCACCGCGAAGGTGAATGAGCACTCTGGAAGAAACATGGCTGCAGGAACATTGGGTGCAGCGGCGATAATAGCGTCCCCACGTGTTCGACCAGGTCATCGGGTGCAGCAACGATAATACCGTCCCCACGTATTCGTTCCGGTCATCAGACTACGAAGTACAAGATAAGTGTTTCCCTCTTCAGTCACGCTGGGGTTGAACAATTGCCCGAGTGCCGCGCCTTTGACAGAGGTTCCGCGTTCTGGTCATCAGTACAAGATCTTTCAAGCCCTGCTGGGAGACAGCCTGCATTCCTGTGTCCCGCCGGCGCCTTCCGGACACACGTGAGCGCCCACTTGGAGGCCGCATGGACGACAACGTGACCGGGTCCTGTTCCCTTTCCCTCGACCGAACTGCGAGAGAACATCAGGACCGCCCTACCATGGGTGGTGCCATCAGTGCCATTGTGTGATTGGACATCATTCTTCGAACTGTATTCCCCAGCTAGGGATCTGGGGAATACGAAGAGTATTTAACGAGCTGCTGGTTCGGTACCAGAAGAGAGCCCCCCCCTTGAGAGATACCCTTTGCTGGGAGAGACTCCCGACTACTAAGAAGCTCTGTTTACTGAGAGGCACTCTCAGTTGCCCTTACTTGTACATTATATAAATAGTCTTTGTATACAGTTTTCCAAGTTTTCTTCCTCCGATCGTCCTCGTCTCTTCTCCGGCCTAGTCACGCTACCTGAATCACGACAACTGGTGGCAGCAGTGGGATGCTGCTACCTGAATCCCAACACCATGCCGAAGTGGGTGTACTCTTTTTCATGCGATGGTGGTAAATCTTTATTAGATGCACTGGGGCGAGTTTTAGAGAAGGGTGAAGGGTTTCGCCGCGCCCTTGCCTGGGTGGTAGTCCTCATTCCGGGACACCAATGGCGGTAGCCGCTGCCCACGCTCTTTGAACCAGAACCCTCTGGGACTCCAGGTCCAACTACGTCTGCCTACAGAGGCGCATATATGCTGTAATGTCCGCAAATGGGGTAAGCAGATTCGGTTCAGGAGTCCCGACAGAGTCTGGGAATTCAGTGGAACTCCGGGGGAGAGACGCTCGGGCGGCTGCATAAGCAGCCTCGTTCCCTTTTATTCACTGGTGTCCTGGCAACCATACCAATTGTTTTGTTCCCTCCATTGAGCTATGTTGAGCGTTTGGTAAAATTCTGCTGGCAAGCGGCGCTATTCTTCCTCTTATATATTTTCGAAAGGCGTGTTGAGAATCAGAAACTATGTGCGTGGCGTCGGAGTGGCTAACAGCGGGCTCCCAACTTTCGCGGCTAACGAAACTTGACTAGCTTTCATCGAGAGTCCATCCACCTGCTTTCGCTCGTGTATGACCGCGACGGTGCAGATGCCCTCTTGCGTAGAGCCCGCCGTGTCTACATTTTACGTGCCATTTTTGAAACCGTAATACTTCTCTATCGCTCTAGCTGTGACTTCTCTCCTACCTTGATTGTGCTCGGGATGCATGTTTCTTGGTATTGATTTAAGTAGTAGTTTATTTCTCCAGTCGTTGGGAATGTCCCCTCTGTCTCCTGTTCTGGGTGGCAGCACTATGTGCAGGTCATCGAGGATTCGTCTACCAACTTTGGTCGTTGATAACCGCATTATTAAGCTTGTTTGGTCAGCTTCGAGTAGTTCTTTCAGCGTGTTATGCATTCCTAGGAGAAGGCGATCAGTGGACGTCTTGACAAAAAGGATTCGTGGAGCCGAAGCGACCTGGGCAGGTGAGCAAGTGCATAAACACATACTATGACCTTCATTACTTGTATAATGTCATTGTAAGCGTTTGGGTTAAGATTACTGAACATCATTTCTTTGCCATTTGTTCGTTGTCGAATTCCGCAGTGGCAAACAGTCAGTTCATCATCGCCGCTGCCCTCAAGTAGCAAAAAAAAAAATGAAGTACGGGCTCCCGTATATGTCTTTCCCTCCTCCTCCTTATCTATATCTATATATATCATATATTGCAGCGGCAAACAGTCAGTTCATCATCGCCGCTGCCCTCAAGTAGCAAAAAAAAAATGAGGTACGGGCTCCCGTATATGTCTTTCCCTCCTCCTCTTTATCTATATCTATATATATCATATATTGCAGCTGCAAGTTGCTACAAATCAATTAGGATCACCTTATGCGCGAAAAAAAAACACGATTTGTGGTTGCGAAGTACCGGGCGTAAAGTAAACACGGTTTGGCACTTCTTTTCCGGCAAAAGTGATGATGACGGTGAATTTTTATGGCGCAAGCGCATCTGCGGCGTATGAGCGCCTTGGCACAAGGTATTTCGTTTTGCTCAAGGTGAGGTGAAAGACCCTGAATAAGCCGAGCACCAGGCCAGGGTAAAGCCTTTGCCCATAGTATCACTGGGGATCGAACCCCGCACTGGGTACCAAACCCCACACTGGGTACCAAATCCCGCACCTACCGCATGCGAGGCGGATGCTCAACCATTAGGCCACCACTGCGGTTCTTCCGACAAAAGCAGCTAACCTCGGCTTATTAAGGCTTACCTCGGCTTGTAGCAAACTCAATATGGTTTGCTTAGAACAGCAATATGTGAGAACACTGCGAGCGATAAACGCAAGCAATTTGGGCGCTTCGTATATGAGGATTTTATTGCATGCCCCAGACCACCTGCTGCGATGGCCTTGTCATATCCACGCTTGGTTTTCAATCCAAATTTTATGGGTTTTCTAATATTCGTATATTCCTAAACTTATTTTCGTTTCGATTACGTTGTGATATATAACCTGTGCTGTCAGATTCTAACCACGTTTGATAATACCCAGGAAAACATGCTTCGTTTGAATTTTTTTAAAACAGCTGATTCCAGAAAGCGGTGTAATTGTTGCACGCCTTTCAGAAAGGAACAAGAGTTCCTCTTTGAAGTCCGGAAAAGTACTAATGGTTGCGGCAATCAGTTAGCCCCCAAAGGGACTAAACCCTCGCCCTATTTTATTCCCGTTGTGCTTAGAGTGTATGCGAGGACACCGGAACACTCCGTCTATAGCTACCGAAATTCCTTCCAAACATCAGATTGTGTAGCAGTCCACTATGCTAGAAATTTTGACCTATGCGAGGTCCACGGAACACCGTCCGCGGCTTCCGAAATTTTACAGCAGCACGTACTATGCAAAATTACTTTACGCCTCCGATAGCACTGCACCCTGCTCCTGGTGCATGTACTTATTCCCTGGCGTGACAGCTTCAGCGTCACCTGGAACAAAAGCCTGTATGTTTTCTCAAGGACACCGGTCTGATACTAACACCCCGATAGTTCCGAGAGTACGTAAGTGCTTTTGTTGGAAAGTTTTCATCTTTTTAGCCGCCACCTGGAGTAACGTATTGGGCACATAACTCCAGGCAAGTGCTTTTGGTTACACATTTTCGTCTTTTTAGCCGCCATCTAGGGTAAATTGCTAAGTAAACTATTGGGCACTTATCTCCAGTAGTCTAATGTATGCCTCCTCGTAACACTACTGCAGGGTTATACAGTAGTAGCAAATGTGAGGCTTCATGCCTTACGATATTGAACAGCGCCCGACCTACAACACAGCAACCATTCAAGAGCTTAGTATTTTCTTCCGCGTTTTCCACGGCTAAAAAAGCTCCGAACGCAGAGGCAATCTGAGGGTATATTTTTTATAAAGCCATGAAGTTTATTTTATTTTAATGAGGAACATTCTCTTTTAAAGTCGGGCGGTCACGAACGCCGGGTCCCCGTGTTGACAGCATCGACAGCCACCCATCAGCAGTCATCGGCAGGTGGCTTCTGCTGCGCGGCCAGAGCCTTGGCGAAGGGGCTCCAGATGGGCCAGGACTTGAAGCGGTCCGAGGCCAGGTATTCCTTGAGCCCTGGTAGGGCAGCTACACGCTCGCAGTACTCGACTAGAGGAGGGTAGCCCTTGCGGAAGGTGCTAGGGCCAAGGATCTTGATCACCTGCGAAACGCGCCGTTGAGATAGGAACGCACCGCAAGGTGACAGGGCGCGATTTTTGTCGTTAAAGAAAACAGAGGTGTAAAGTGGGGCCTGCAGCCGGTACAGTCAGAGCAATTGGTTTTGTCAGGTAACTGCGATTACAAAAAGTCGAGGGCAAAGGCATACCTGCCCAACTTACTTCACCTGCTGGTAGTGGCGATCGGTCTCTTGATCCATCGCCATCCGGTCTTTTTATAAAGAAATAAAGTTATTCCCTTCGCGTAGCCACCGTCTTGTGGATATAGCTCTTCCACGTTCGATTCCGCGAAGTCTAGCGGTACACCGACACGCGAACTGGAAATCTTTGGCGTCCCATCGCACATCATGAAACAGCGCAACGTTAATTTCCGCACACGCTGGGCTTAGAAAACCTTAAAGATTGCCCTGCGCAGCTGTTCTATATCCTTAGCTGGAGTCATACAGAATAAAATTTGCGTTCACTCCAATGTGATAGAAGAAAAAGCGTGAAAGAGCAGATTTCAAGAGCTATACTATGCCATCCTGCGTGAGGAGTCGGTGAAAAGCGGTTTCGTCGTGCAGATTTTGTTAACACGTATTGAATGCACGCCGTTAGCGCCGTTAGCAGCGTGAAGGAAATGCCCGGAGGTTTTGCGCCAGATTACGTTAGCAGTTTGTACCGATATAACACTTCTCCCATCTCAGGGTGGAAATGCCGTGCTTCGTCTTACGATAATGTCGCGCAGAACGTGTAGCAGGGTTTCTACCAGAATGTGACTTCAATTCCCCCCCCCTTCTCCCCCGTTTTTCAGTCCTTTTCGCGACTTTCATGAAGTCGTAGTGATAGATAGTGGTGGCGGAAGGATATGTGCAAACTCTATGAGCAAACTTTAGTGCATTTTATGAACGAACCACCAAACATCCTGTCGATAAAACTGGATACCACCATTTTGTCGCTTACATCTTGCCTGAGGAATGTAAAATGCTTTGTTTCCAAGCGAACTTCTTTTGAAATCCCTGTTCGAACTATGCGCGTGTAACAGCTACAAAACTGAATCAACCACCACTTCGGGTTTACTCCGTGAAAATAGTTCATTCCGGGTAAGGAGGGCTAGTCTCCTGCTGCGACGTACTCCCTGCGACTTAAAACTACCCGTTGCGTTGTAACGCGACAGTAAGAGGATTTTAAGGTGCAAGAGTGACAAGGACGGGGTTGCCGCTCATCGGGCTTCCGAGCATACACTAGGAAACCAACGGGAAGACAGCATCCGTCTCTCAGAACGCTACATTAAGCCTCGAGCCGGTTTGAGTTGTACGAGGCTGGCTGGGACAGTGTAAATGTCCCTAGCCGACACTGCTTTCGGTTTCCAGAAATTTCCTATTTCGCTTTTTCCCAGCTTTACAGGCACCCCCTGTAAGTTGCGCTGATAACTCTATTATTATGCCGGAGTTCAGAGCAAGAACGTACCTGCAGAGTCTCGTAGAGCAGGAAGTCTATGTAAGTGACGCTCTTCCCAGCTCCGAAGGGCCCGTACTTTGCGAGGTACGCTTCGAACTGGTGAAGCTTGTCAGCGATATCGACCAGGAACTGGCAACGCTTCTCCTCAGTGTAGGCAGGGTCATAGCAAACACGCACGGCTGCCCAGATGACGTCGGAAGCCTGCGAAGCCACCGAGGAAGCGGTGGAGAAGCAGAGTCAAAAAGCTTGAAATGCTTAGTGTCATGTCAGAACTTTTTACTAACTTGTTTTTGGTTAGCAAACATTCTCAAGTTGTTCCTCAGAGAATAGGAGGACGAACTTCCGTTATATTCTCTCTTCACAGAAGATGAGTGGCTTTGCTTCTTTATTGCAGGGATATCAGCCCTTTCCTCTATGACAGTGACTGAGCGCTGCGCTCCTCCCGAGTTCGCGCAAAGGCAAAGGAAAAACTTGTGCTACCCGGTTAAGACCGTTGCTGTCACTGGGCAGTTGCGAATCTGTGCTTAAGGAGACATGGAGGCGAAAAATTCTTAATGCAAACGAAACATTTAAGTCCCGTCAAATAGCCTCCTTGAGCGCCAATCTAAACACCTAGGTGCTTTTATATCATGGCATTCTCGCTTATGTCCCAAGGGCATGCTTTACCTGCAGCTCCAGTTGATCGACCCTTCGCTGTGTCTCCTCGTCCTTGGGCGCCAGTCCGTGCTTGCGGCCCAGGTAGCGCAGGATGGCCTGGCTCTGCGTCATCCGCACGTCGCCGTCGATCAGGTACGGCAAGTTAGGGAAGTCCAGGTCCAGCTTGAACTTCACCGCCAGCCACTCGTCACGGCTGGGCTCCGGGCCGTCGCCGAAGCCGTACCTGCGTAAACACGCGGGACAGTCTGCACAGGAGGCGGATTGCAAACACAGCAAAGTCGGCGCGCTGTACGGAATGCGTTGGCCAGCGAGTAACGTCGCCTCAGCAATTCGCGTGGACACGGCTGTTAGACGAGCAGATGCACCCGCAGCAAGGTTTCATTTAGTAAACCTGCTACGAGCCTGTTGCACGTGCTCTCGCTAGCTTTCGGCGATAACTGGTTAGGCGCGCACACTGAAAGGCTGCCTCGTCACCTCGGCATGCATGTAGGGAGAAATAACGGTATGGTGTTTCTAAGGCTCCAAGACAGCAGGTTTTCCTCCAGAACAAGAGTGCATAGATCCCGTTATCGCAATTTTGTAACTAACAAGAGCGTGAAATTACTTGAGGGAGAAAATATGACTGCTGGACAATAAAGGCGCCAAGGCGTTTTCTTATCGCGACATGTGTGTAGCAAAACAAGCGACAGAAGTTGGTCAGTTGGACATTTGTTGTGGGAATGGGTGGCACTCAGCCCTCCTGCGCATCCGCATTTGGCTGCGTTAGCAGTACATTCCTCTTTCGGAGACAAAACCGTGGTATATGTGTTTGTGCATGTGAGCGTGTGCGTGTGAGAGAAAAAGAGGCACCTAGTCATTTTTCCACTCACTCTACAGGATGATCATGCGACTCAGCTTGCCAATCAAGCTGGCCCGAAAAAGGCATTGTCTTTTCATAGATAAAGTGGAGCGGCTGATTTTTCTTTCTCAGAAACGAGAGCATCGCAAAAAAAGTATGAGCGGAGGCTAGCCCTCGAAATCTTCATCAGAAAGGTATACGTGTCTCCTATGATTTGTACCCTAACAAGTGCCATTGTCTGTTCACAATAGGCTGTCCCCAACCCACATTTTTGCCACCACCCCTCTCCACAACAACCACGCGTTCAATACGATAAGGAGCATGTCCCACAATCTTGAGCGGCCTGTTCATGCCAGATGACAGTTTCCGTCTGCAGCGAATTATAGTGGCCTCGAACCGACACGACAGTCCTTAAACGGCAAACAAGCGAAATTGTACTCAATCCGACAGAACGATCTTACGAATATCTGCAATAGGAGGATGCCTACGACGATATGCTGCTATTCGGACTTGCAGTCCTGTTGCCGACGCGAAACCTCCAAGTGTAAAAGGTGCCGAATGAGCAGCAAACGAAAAACTGATCTCGCCGATAAGGCGGCCGACAACAATGCCAGGATCACATGGCGTCAGGGAAACTGATCTTCACCAGCACTCCAGCCTTTACTTTTTTTTTTAACAGTGGAACCCGTCTGGACTAGCTCGCCAGCTTCGCGTGACACGGCGGTAAATTGATATTGCAGCAGGAGGCTGGGATTGATTTCTACAGCGTGCACAGCGCACGGAAACCTGACCGCTAGGCAGTGACGTCTCACTGCTGTCCTTTAACGCCTTCCCTGGAATGCGCAGTGCAAGGTTTCCTCACGTGGTGGACGACGTGACTTCGAGCACGATACAGGATACGTTGGGAATTCGTTGCACGTATGTCGGCTGCGCATGTACGCGTGGCTCTTAACAGGCAGAAGAGGATATACCTGGCGCGGAGCGATGAGGCAACACGTGGCGCTCTCTGCTGCTTGAAGCCGAGCTAGTGTGTTCATGCATAGCAACCAGTAGGACGGTAACGAAGAAGTGAGGTACACAACGTTGATTATCTGACATTTAACTATAAAATGAAGGTTATGTATGAACGAAAACGCTATAAGCTCTCCGAATTTTTTCATCGAACAACAACAGCCATCTGCCGGGCCTAATTTTGATGCTAACCTCTAAGCCAAGGAATATGAGCAGGCGAGGGCTTAGCTAGGTCTCAGCGAAAAAGGAATACACAGATGAGGAACATTATGAAGAACAATACAATGTTGGGTACTAAAGGTGATGCGGGTCAAGGAATGCAATCTATTCTTCCCATCTTATAGCTTCACTTACATGAACGCGACAGCAGCACGTCGAGTCAGGCGTCGGGCTGAACAAGGTTACCAGAACTCGACGAGTATCCGTCCACATGAACTCGATACCAGCGAGTAGACAGTCGCGGCGTACCCGCGAAGCCGGGACTGCGCGAGCAGTAAATCGCCTCTTGCCCCCTGTACAGAATCATTTCTCTAGGAAACAGAGGGGGAAGAAGTACTTGCAACTGGGCTTGTTGGTGCATATTCGTGAAAGACATTAGAGCGCAAAAATGGCAACACGGACGAGTAAAAAAACCGCGCTCGTCCTGATCCCTTACTCGTCTTTGTTGCCATTTTTGCGCTCTCATGTCTTTCACGAAGAGAGGGGGAAAAGGGCAATTTTCGGGAGGCGTCTGAGGGCCAAATCATCCTTCGCTGTCGCGCTGACTGTACAGGACCCCTCGACAGGACGGCATATGCATGGACCCTCTGAAGAACTCGACACGACCGTCGAGCTCATGTAAACGCCGCTCATGACACATGGGCTGCTCAGTACATTCCGATCCTCTATCTACCTTCTTCTGCTACGCATGTTTGCTTCTCCTCTGGCGACCTTGGAGAACGGACGCCACGAGTTGTGCCAGAAAGCAACAGTCATTGTCATTATTATGCAGTAATCGCATCTGAAGTAGACGAGACCAGGTTATGATTGCAGAAAGAAAACCAGCGCAAAAGACGGAGACACAGAACAGGAACACAGGACGACGCTGGACTATCGACTGCATTTATTTCGGAAACAATCACATTTATACCCTTCAGTATCAACCCACGCTTGCGCACACATGACACATTTTCAAGAAAAGGTAGATTGCAGCATCACTGACAACCATCAGGACCGCAGTCATTGCGCGACACGTTACGTTAAGCAGTTCAAAAATCTAATTTCTTTATCTAATAGACTAACCGTCGTGTCACACATCGATCTGCTTGTTTAATGAAATGGTATGCCTCTAAAATTTCGCGTTGACTCTTAGTTTTACCGCGTTTAAAAATTGAAGGCTTCATGAAGAGCAGAGTGCATTTGTGCTTCCTGCAATGTTTCGGCAAATTCTCCCCGTCATCTGTGGAAAGCGACCTTTCATGTTCTCTTATCCGGGTGTTAAGACAGCGGCCAGTCTGCCCAATGTACATATTCCCGCACGATAAAAGTATGCAGTACACTATCTGGGTAGCACAGGTGACGTATTTGAATTCATGATTGATTGTGCACTGTGAAACTTTACTCTTGCTACCGTCAGTTCTTCTGCAGAAACTGGCCGGTTTTCGCGGGGCTGAGAAGACTACATCTACACCGTGCCTACTCGCGACCTTCTTTATGTTGTGTGAAAGTGCGTGCAAGTAGGGTAATGTGTACATTGGGCAGACTGGCCGCTGTCTTAACACCCGGATCAGAGAACATGAAAGGTCGCTTTCCACAGATGACGGGGCGAATTTGCCTAAACATTTCAGGAAGCACAAATGCACTCCGCTCTTCAAGAAGGCTTCAATTTTTTGACGCGGTAAAACTAAGAGCCAACGCGAAATTCTAGAGGCATACCATATCGTTAAACAAGCATATCGATGTGTAAGTGACAGGACGGTTAGTCTATTAGATAAAGAAATTAGATTTTTGAACTGCTTAACGTAACGTGTCGCAAAATGATTGCGGTCCTGATGGTTGTCAGTGATGCTGCAAACTGCCTTTTCTTGTAAATCTGTCATGTGTGCGCAAGCTTGGTTTGATACTTAAGGGTATAAATGTGATCGTTTCTGAAATAAATGCAGTTTATAGTCCAGCATCGTCCTGTGTTCCTGTTCTGTGTCTCCGTCCTTTGGGCTGGTTTTCTTTCTGCACTCATGTACCGACTCGCCCAGCTCAAAACTACTGAACCAGGTTATGTGCTAGAAAAGAACCGACGCGCGACGTCGTGTAATTTTACAGGCATTCTACGCTTGAGGGTAAACGCTTCGGAGCAACACTTTTGTGACCGCTTACCAAAGTATTAGTATTCCGATGACACGGAGCCAGGACCATCACATCACGAAACCACGTTCCACTAACACTGTCGCAACGCGTGCAGGGTTTGCGTGGGACCAGATAACCACAAAAGAATCGCGCTTCATCCGCTCTTCTGTCCTTTGGGAAAGGTAACGGTGGGGGCTCTACACTACAGCGCTAGTACGAAGCTGTCGCATAAGTAGAAGTGGAGAGTTATGGCGCAGGTAGTTTCGCAAGCTCATTTGACCATTCGAAGGCGAAATTTTCGATAAGAAATGAAAATTGAAATTCGGTTTTTGGGTAAAGGAAATGGCGCAGTATCTGTCTCACATCTCCGCGGACACCTGAACCGTGCCGTAAGCGAAAGGAGCGAAACGCCTCCTTTGCGTGTCTCCCGGCGCACGTGGGCGCACGCGCTCGAGTCGGACGCGGCCGTGCGCGTCGTCGCTGTTGCTCCTGCCAAGATACCTCGACATTCCGAGATTCGCTGTCGCGGTTGACCTTATTCAGCGCCAACAGATTCCTTATCTGCCTTCTCACTGCTCCCCGAGCAGGTCAGCAGCGCTTAAGTCCGGTCACCTTCCGGTCCGTTTTTTGGTGTCACCGGACTGCCTTATCAGCTCGCGAAAGCGAACGCACAGTCTCACAACCGCCTCTCAAGACCGAGATAGCTGCTTCGGAATACTGCCGTCTCGGTTTTCTTTACGCAAGACTCCAGAGCCATCTGCAGACAAAGGCACAGGCTCCTATCACCTTCATAGGCTAGCGGCTTCGAAAATAGCGCCTGCACACAAACCGCGACCCACCGAAGTCTAGAAACCGCCCACCGCTAGTTGGAGCGTTAAGAAGAATGGCCCGAGCGCACTTAGAGACGGTCCCGGCTAGAATAAGAATTAGACGTAATCGTCCGCTCCTTGAAAACAAACGGGCACGTCAAAGTAGCCAGTACCGCGGATTTGGTTTGCACCTCACCCGCACAAACAAGATAATGTTTGTCTTCGCAAGCAAAGGTCCAAAACTACACCTAGACGCGCCGGTGCCTTCGTTATTCTGAAGTTTGCGGTTGAACGAATTTAAACACGCGCTCGTTAGATGGGTGCCGCGCACTGGTTGCGCACAGGTCTCGGAGCGAGTGGCTGGCTTACATCTGACGAGGTCCACCAGAGGATTGGTAAAGGTCTTAACGTCTCACTGCAAAGACATTAAGCTACAGAAGGCGGGGTAAATTAAGAGCTTCCATACTAGCAGCAGAGAGGCAGCTTCAGGCTGAAGTAATTAAGACACAACCAAGGAAAGATGGAACGCTGATTAACTCAAATATGGCTGGCATCAAGCATTGTGCCCTCTTGCGTTTTATTTCTAATCGAAGGGATGCTTCCAGCGGAGAGAGGTTGCGACACAATCCCTTTTGGATAAAACAGCCTGGCGCATCAATGCAGCCAGTTGCCATCTTCCTACTTAAGTTGCTTTCTTTACAATGGGTAGGGTTCACCAATGGCAGTAATCTTGGGTATTGGCACGTTTCACGTTCCGCATTACGTACCCTTATGTTTTGTAGGCCATGAAATTGTGTGCCAGGAATAAGTTAAGCCAATTGTTAGTAAATACATATTGGTAGAGAGTTTATTCTCGCAAAAAAGAAACTAGAGAAAACAGCGCGAAAGCAGCGTTTATTTAAATAAGGTGTACTGTATGAACTGAAATGATGGGAGGTGCTATTTATTAGGAGGGTTAAATGACACGAAAACGTTCGATCCCCAGTGTCACCGGGTACCCACCGGTGATACAGTGGGTACAAGCTTTCCCTGGGCCTGGTGCTCAGCTCATTAAAGGTGAAATGCTTGGGAAATGGATCTCTGACCCGACCTTGAGAAGTTTAAAATGACCTTGTGCCATGCTCTTTGGCCATAGATGCCCTTGCGCCATAAAAATCCATATTCTTTATTTAAAGACAACAAAACCGAGCGGAAAGAGCTGAAATAGTATTATGGCCTGTGAACGTTACGAGAGTAATGCACTCTAATGAGCAGCCGTGGAAGAAAATAGCATTTAAACATACGCTTGCACCTATGGCTTGTCACGAGCAGGCTTGAATGCAGCGCCCTCTTCTCTGCGCCAGCTGCAGGTTGTGCTTGAGCAAGTAGAGTGTTACTCGTTCGCGTGTCGATTCGTAGCCTGAAATGTGCAACTCTGTTTCTATCATGACAATCCTTCCAATCTGTATAGTAGGTTTAATCAGTTTAACATTCTGTTTGCTGCGTCATTCCAGCTGACATTTTGAGAGCAGCGCTGGCGTTATGCCGATTAACTGTCCACAAATCTAGGTATAAATTGCTCACTGACGCCTCAAATCAGCTATACGTAATGTCCCTGTACTTGCATGACTCAAACGGTGGATGAACTGCTGAAGAGCCGACTCCACACGACAAGAGTGCCACATTTCGCTCTAGTCTCTGCAGTATAAAAATATGACGGGAAGAGCACGCAGTCTCCGTTGTAGGAGAGTGCCGAGAGTTTTTAGCTTTCCGAAGTACGTTTAGCAAAAGTGGACCACAACAATCGACTGTGTGGACTGACCCGCAGAAATAAATGAATTCAGATTTGAACACTGCTTGTGAGCCCGGTTACATCCATTTATGGGCACAGCTTTTTACACTTGACCTCCATTTAAAACTGTCAATTTCAGCAGCCCACCCAATTCGCAGCGGCACACAAGATCATCTTTTCGATGCATGGCCTGGTCGTCTCATAACTAATGCCTGCACTCACGATAGTGCTGAGCACTTGTTCTTACGATTGATGCAATCTCCGGCTACTCGGAACCGCTATCAACAAGGTGAAGAGGGTGTAAAAGTGCAGCGAAAGCACTTACCGCTATAAGGAATTGACGGCTGACAATACAGGCGTCGCCCCTCAAAGAGCACAGTGCGCACGCGAAGCAGGCACGCGCCCGGCGAAACAACTGAAGTTTGTGGGGTTCCAATGCAAGGCGTTAGGTGGCACTTAGCCCACACAACGCGCGATCTCGCCAGAGCAATCTCAACGCAGAGCCAAGAGTTCCCAGCGCGCCTTCACTCTTGCTCTGAAGGAAGGAAAGCACAGTTATCTGAAAGCACAAGTGTTCATTACACAGTAAGCTGAATTACAGAACGCTGCACTAATGGCAGACATGTGTATAACCCACAGCCCTGCCGCAGCTTCTGAAAAGCGGGCCCGCGCCGGAGCGCGCACAAAGCAACGACTATACACACACATGACGGCGCAGCTAAGGGCGCTCGCTCGCGAACCTAAGGGTTATATTGCACCCGACGTAACAGAAGAGGTTGGGGGATGCGCGAAGCTCATCTTTACGAGGACATAGGTCACATATCGATGGCTCACCGCGTGTCGCAGTCGGCAATGGCCTACAATGACGAAGAGGCAGCCAGATCAGGCCTTCCCGACTCGGGAGCGCCAACACGACACAGATGGGCGAGGGGACTACGTTCAGGCCTCGACTCAAACAAACATACAAGGTGCGCACGTCTCACCACCCACGTTTTAGGTCATCTGGCAACGGCCAGGGAACCAGGAGGGAGAACTCTACGGACCTTCCTGCTGCTTGAGTCGGTGGCAGTCTCCGTTCATCTCCCGCACGCGACCTATTACCGAAACAACTCCCCAAACGTCCCTCGGAGTCGCCAATCGAACACGACGACGAAATGAAAAGAACGCAAGGGACGGTGAATGACAGCTGCTGTAGGAGGGGCTTTCCTTCGGAACTCGGAAAAGCGACGCGGCCACCCGCATTCCGCTCGCGGGCACCCCGCGGTGTGGGGGGTTGGGGGGGCTCTAACGAAGAAAACGGCAGCAGGGGGTGCGCACTTGGGTGCTCATGAAGCAGTCCGCCAGAGGAACGCAGACACCCATTCAAAGCAAGCAAAACAAAGCTCTTTCCAGATCCCTGCTGTCACGCAACGGGTCTGCCTCTCTTCGGCAGTGCAGATGTTCCGACAAATGCATCCCAGCTACGAGCATTGCATACACCCCATTCTCTCCCTTTCTTCATTCTCGCTGTTACAACCGCTCACCGCCGAGCGCCTAGGGCTTCCGACTGGAGGCTGCACAGCAAAAAATGCCAAATAATTCGCACCTGTTCGAGAACTCAAAAGGCCACGACTTCCAATATTCGAACATAAACTGCTCCTTGCATTTTACTGTTCATGTGTCGAAACAATTGGTGTATTCATAGAGGAGACTGTGGCCAAGTACAAAACCAGTTATTTTAACGCACTCAGATGTTTGCAGAGATAGGGTAGCCTCAGCTGGCGCGGGAGAGGGTTAGTTGGAATATAGGAGAAGCTCTTGTACTGAAGTGGGCGTAGTCCGGCTAATGATGATGGGACAAATTATAGTTCCCCAGGAATGAGAGTTTATTCAGTGCAGTATATATCTGTGAAATGTGTTCTTCTCCGTTTATTTCACGAATAGGTTGCCCATCTCACAACCTGTAATAGCTGAAGTGTCACAAAGTCATATACGCCCCACGTCGTCTGCTGCACGCTGTTTGATGTAAAGAGGTGCTCGCACTCAATGGACGGCGGACGCTCGACCTCTATCTGTGAATCATACGTGTAGAAGTATAATGTTGAGATGTTACGACAGTACTTTTTCCGCGCCCATCTGCTCCCGCATATGCAACGTAGCGCGTGTCGTAATGTAGCCGCCGATGTGCGCCTCGAAAAGTCCCGGGTACGTTGGGTTGACTACTAAGTTCTTGCCCACTACTTTGTCCGCTTGCTCTTTAAAACTTCGAAACAGCCCATGATAGTACTAGAGTCGGGCCTGCACCACGAAAGCATCTAAGAAAGCTGTCCATTGCAATAGCGTTGTACCTGCATGCACGGTTTAGAAGCTACCTGCGTGTTTACCGGTCGCTGTAATCCAATTGTAAAACAGATCGCCACTTGAAGCCAGTGTTAGTCTCTTGCATCATTGTTGACCTAGTGTTCAGCTGGACACTGGGACGCTGCGTACTGCTAGCTGGGACGGAAAAGCAATATTCGGAAGCAAAATTATCTAAAAACTAGGAAACAAGGCGTGAATACTCCCTTTCAGAAATGCTAAGCGTAAAAAAAATCCTGTCAGATCAGAACCAATAAGCTCTGTACCCAACTCTTGGCGTTCAAGACGCACGCGGCTGATACATTGGAAGCATTAATTTCGCACGATAATTCGTGCTGACGTTATCAGCTCTTTTATGGCATGCATGATTTTAATGGGAAGCTGTACGAATGGCCTTAACGGTGCACCGGAGGTTCAACAAAGCTCTATTAATCAAAGCGCCTAGATGCGCAGTGGAATAACTGGACAAACCTCCAAGAGCTTTATAACTCCGCGCAGACCACTGCTTGTCCCCTCTCTATGATGCAGCTATTGCTACACATTACTTTCTGCCACAGATGTTCCCAGAATAATAAGCCAGGTAGCTATCTAGTTAACCAACACTGCAGCGACACATAATCTGCAGTTGCAACACTTTGAAAATGCAGGCAAGAAGATTCAAATGAAGAAACAGGGTAAAAATTTCACGAGACAGGCATTTCTTTAAATTTCTGGCTCCCTGGGTATTTTTGAAACTAACATTTTTTCCGCGTTTCTCTCCTTTCGCGCTGTCTTTGACACGTCCGTGGTGTGCAAAGATGGCGCGCTGACGCTCACTGCTTCGTCCAATCGTAGTGTACCGGTATCTTCCAGCATAGTTTTAACTTTACCAACGAACTGTTACGTCATTCGTCTAAATTTCTCGCATAAAATTATTCATCGTTCACTTTGAAATCTGGAACGAACACTATTAAAACATATTTTACTTCAAGATGTTTCGTTGTTCCCAATCTTTGTGTAATGCCCAACCCAAGGCCCACAAGAGGCAACAAACGCTGATGACGATAATTAGCATAGTGCTGTGCCAGCCATATCCCAGACAAATTTCATAATCTTATCTACCCACTTGACACTTACTCTGTCTAAAATTACAGTTCCCTTCCCTCAGTGTCTATTGTATTCTTTTGACAAACCTCTGGGGGTTTCCTCTTCCGACTGAAACGCAGCACACATCGAACTGGTTTCCCTCTGTGCCACAAAGTTAACTTTACACTACTGGCACTGCGACAAGTGTAAACCGAGGTACCCCAAGCTGTCCAGCCCCTTACTATAAAGAGCGACAATTTTCCTTGCGTATGCTACCAAAGGTAGAGAGGCAAAACATGTGTTACTGCAAAACTGAAAACAGCCCTTTCTCGTTATTCATTTACTTTTTAAATTCTCATCTTAGCTATTTCAAACATATTCAGAACTGAAAGCTTTTAAATTTAGAACGCCACTGTTGATTTAGTTTCTTTGCATGAAATAGGTTTTCCAAGCTTGCGTTCGCAGTGTCTTTTCGACATGCACGACCCTTGCAAAATCGATGGCGTCAGGTGTCCTCTCCACGTCCTCAGGAGGAAGGTTTGTGGGGTTTAACGTCCCAAAGCGACTCAGGCCATGAGGGATGCCGTAGTGAAGATCTCCGGAAATTTCGACCTCCTGTGGTTCTTTGACGTGCACTGACATCGCACAGTACACGGGCCTCTAGAATTTCTCCATCGAAATTCGACCGCCACGGCCGGGATCGAACCCGCGTCTTTCGGGTCAGCAGCCGAGCGCCATAACCACTTTTGCCCCCGCGGCGGCTCTCAGGAGGAAGGGAATGGCGCCACAGGTGTGAGGCATGCAATGCAAGACCGCTGGCTTTCGGTTATTATATGAATAGGAAATAGATTAACATTTCTGTATAGAATATGACGATGCGGTTTTACATTGGTTATCTTATCCTGTTGGCTTTGCTCTAAGACGGAGCGTCCATATGTAATAAAGCCCATCTTATTACGACTGAGGGGGCTTTGGTTGCAGCAGAGGAAACGAAGCTCTCGGCATAGCTGGCATATGACACCAAGGCTTCATACAAGTTACCGTTAAATGAACGGACTGAATGACGTCGGAACCTTTCCAGCGTCAGCACGTGCATGTGTTTTCAAGATAACCGCTGAAGAGGCAAAGAGGGTGGTTCAGACGACACCGAATGAAACTACAGCGCCAGCTTGTGTGCAATTTATATGGAAGAGGATCTGAGCGCTACTGCCATAGTCAATGAGATGGCATATGGGATTCAAACGTTGCTGTACTCTGACTACAACGGACTGATACTGTCCAGTGCCTTTCATTCGCGAAGCGTCTCAGCTTTCCATGACTTCCGCTCCGCGGTGGCGTCGCCCCTCCGGCCGCCGCACATGACTCGGCAGTCGGTTGGGCCAATGGGAAGTAACGGTACGACCAAGTCTACATTGTAAATGCCCACTCGTTGCAGTTTTCCCGCAAGTTAGCTTCAGTATAGATAATAACAAGACCGTATCAGCTACATTAGATAGACCTTGAGCTTGAAGTGCGCAAGAACAAGCACAACCTTCGTCGAATGTTAACAGCACATAAGGGCTTGCTACTGGACAATGCAGTGCCGCTTGTTATGCATCCCACGTGTTCGAAACCTCTTGAAGATAAGAGCAGCTCTGATTCTGTCCCCTTTGAAGGTGAGAACTTCCACGGATGCTACATGAACACTACATGGCTTGGAAGCAAAACCCACTGGGCTCTAAATTTTTGACAAAGGCGGTGCTGCTATCACCCGAAAACGGAACCGAGACCAAAATCAAGCACGCACGTAACTACGGAGGCCGAAGAAATTGCCGGAAGAAAATGCACGGAAAAAGCCGCACCTCTTGTCCTCGAAGGGGACGCCAACGTGGTTCAAGAAGTAGCGGATGGGCTCTCCCAGGCCGCGGATGTCCAGTAGCCGAGCACCAAGGGCGCCATGCTTGCAGCAGTCTCCTCTAGCCTCTGGAACAAGCGTCCACGCCTACTACCCCGGGCAGCGGAATGGCAATGAGCGGCAAGAAGGCTAGGCGAGCTACGCGCCGGCGACGACAGCGCCGCCGCGGCGGACACCGCCGCGTGTCATGTGTTAACTTGGCCGCCGCTAGGGGGCTCGGCGCCGGCCTAGGCAAAGAGCGGCGCCGCTCTCTCCGGCAGCCGTTGAACTCCGGCCTTTGTCCTTGAAATGTAAGTGAAAGGGAGACGCCGTAAGTGGCGCCGGTCGTCGTTTGTCCGCGCGTCTGCGCAATCGTCGGTGCGCGCGCTGCCTGATGCCGGAAACGGAGCGACCCTGCTGACAGCGCGTGTTGCAAGACAGGCGTGTTGCTTTCGCGTCGGGTTTTGTTTGAATGCAAGACGCACGCGCCGCTCTTGAGAAAGAGATGCGTGATCTTAAATGTCTACTGATTAAGCGGGCAGGTAGGGGCTTAACTGTAAGCGTTATTTAAACATTAATGTAGCCACATTTGGCACGTTCCGTGCCACTTTCTATACATTTCAGAACTGCGTTTTATTTTAAGCTAGCTGTTATAATTATTGAATAACTATAGTTAACACCCTCCTAAAGTCAACCCCGGGGCGCTAAGCAATTAAGAAGAATGTGTACAACTTTTTCATGTCGGCATGCTCACAAAGGCCTGTTCTGCGCAATAAAGCTATTAGTTCCGTTTTTTAGACTCTATGTACCCATGAAAACGAAGGTTAATCTTCCGCAAGAATATTTACTTCAAAAGATTTCTTCAATAGTAACTTTCAAAAACTCTTGCTTGTTCACGTGAAAAATTCGAGCGCTTTACTGCACTCCTCAACGTCTAAGAATTCGTGCGCAAAAAAACAATGGCTACTCCTATTAGTTACAGACGTAAGGGAAGGGATAAAGGAGGGAGTGAAAGAAGAAAGAAAGAGAGAGGTACCGTAGTGGAGGGCTCCGGAATAATTTCGACCACCTTGGGATCTCTAACGTGCACCGACATCGCAGAGTACACGGGCGCCTCAGCGTTTTTCCTCCACAAAACACATTTCACGAATTAAGAGACAAAAATCGAATATAGAAAAAGTTTGATCCAATTGGCCATCTTAACCGCCGACTCCCCGCCCCCCCCCCCCCCCTTCCCCGTGCCTGCCCTTTACAACCTTGAAGGGGCGCACAGCACTCCTTCATCGCTTGATCCGTTCGGAAGCAATGGAAGCGCATGCTGCTTTAAGCCATTAAGTTCACTAAATTAGAATAAAAATTATGCAGTCAGGTATTATGAGAACAGAAAAGAAACTGTGGCTGATAAATGTGGATGACTGAAAAAGTTGGGCGAGTTGGTACGTATTAATATTCACAACAGCGCAGGAAACACGGACAAAAGGAGAGAATAGACAACACAAGCGCTGACTTCATCCGAAATTTATTACGGAAAGGGAAGAATATATACATATTCCGATCTTACAAAAACAAACATAAACGGAATCGGCATACATCGCAATAACTAATGCGCACGTGTCCAACAACAAAAACGCTCTGGCCAGAGTAAGATAACACTTGGAGTCGTCCTTAATCGCGCTATCATAGGAACACAGGTCCCTATGGTTAGTATTTCTGGATATTAGGGGAGCCTGCGAGAACGTTATTAAAGAGGATTTCTGGGACATACTGGGGCACATTGGATGTGAAAGATGGAGTAATTAATCTTTTAAAAGATATATAAAAAGGTAAGAAAGTGCTTATAAATTTGGAAAAATGTATCAGGGCCTATAGAGATACAGCGGGGGCTTGACAGGGATGTCCTCTGTCTCCTTTGTTTTTCATGTTGTACCTGCAAGTGTTAGAGACCAAACTAGACAGGAGTCGACTAGGCTTCAACCTTTCTTTTCTCAAGAAAGGTGAATGGATTTAACAGTCATTACCGGGACTAATGTACGCGGGTGATATAGTGCTAATGGCTAACAACAAGGAAGATTAGCAGAAATTGATAGACATTTGTGGTACAGAGGGTGATAGATTAGGTTTCAAGTTTAGTAAGACAAAATCTGCAGCCGTGATATTTAATGATCAGGGCGGCGAGCATAGAATACAGTAGTTTACGCCAGAAGTAGTGGTTGAGCACAAGTATCTTTGGGTGTGGATAAATAACTGGGCTGAGTATCTGACAGAGCATGAAAAATAAGTAATGAATAAAGCTAGCAGGAATGCATTTGTCATGAAAAATAGGGCGCTGTGGAACTACAATAGGTATGAAGTGGTAAGTGGGATCTGAAAGGGGGTGATGGTTCCTAGCCTGACTTTCGGCAATGCGGTCCTGTACATGACACCAGATGCTAAAGCAATGAACACTTACAACTCGCCCAAACTTCCGCTTGCTGAATGCTAAAGCAAGGTTGCAAATAAAACAACGCAGCGTAGGGAGGCTAGTTTTGGGAGCACATGACAATACACCAAATCAGAGGGTACAGGGTGATATGGGATGGGCGTCGTTCGAGAGCAGAGAAGCTAGCAGTAAGATAGCATTTGAGGAGCGATTGAGAAAAATCGTGGAAAAGCAGTGGGCTAGGAAAGTTTTCAGATACCCCTACATAAGGAATGTTCACAAGAAAGTGAGAAATCGAACTAGAAATTGAAAGCAAATATCTGAACAGCAGTAAAGGGCAAAATCAGCAATTATCGCTTAAGAAAAAGGTTCAACAAAACAGAGAGAGCCCTGTGGAAAACAAGGATGCTCACGAAATCGGCACTGGGACCATACAGCATCTTTAAGCAGGAAATTGCCAAGAAAATATATATGATCATTTTAGGAAAAGCTATTTGTTGTTTGAGGCCAGGAAGGGAGTTTTGGGGACCAAGACATATAGAGTCAGGTACCACGAGATACACACGTTGTGCGTTGAGTGTGGAGAGGGGAAAACGGCTGAACACTTGATACTTTTCTTTCCATCCATCCATCCACCCATCCATCCATCCATCATGACGCCACTACTTAAGGCTGACTGACGCAAGTGTCTCCAGAATAATGCATGTGATAGGCTTCCATCATTTCTCTAGCCAATTGGTCCGCATGTCTAAAAAAATAGTTGTAGCAGAAAATACCGGGCTGCAACCCTTTAAAACGACGGTGCAGTGCGAGGTGAATGGATGACTTTGACGAGTCGTTGTCGCAGGAATTAAGTGTTCCTGAAGGCTTTTATTAAAGCACCGTCCGGTCTGGCCAATAAATACGGCACCACAAGAAAGCAGAAACCTATAAACAACTCCAACACTGCATGAAATGAACTTTGGTCTATGCTTCACCTGACACCCATCCGTTTTATCACGAAGGCTAATGTCAGATCTCCTTTTTTGTTGTGCACAGACGCCACTCAACTTATTGGGTGCCGAAAAAACCTTCACGCCGTATTTTTCCCCTAGCTTCTTTAACCCATGGACACCCTCTGGATATACGGAACAACAGCAACTCTTTTTTCCTGGCGTGGTGCGGGGTGTCAGTGCTAATCTGTTGCTTCCCTGCACCACTTTTTACCATTCTCATCATCTTTTCACATGCTCTGATTATGATGTGATACAGGTACACACCGATTTTACACCTAGCCAACCGCTCAGTCAAGCTATGATTGATTAGGTGCGCGCAGCACTTGTATACGGCTAACCGGATACAGGACACCACATACCATCCTTTACAAGTTTTGAGCTTGATGAATTGAAGTCTAACAAAGCCTTCGCAGTTCGTGGACGATACTGCCAGCACCAGTGACCCGGACGAGAGCGCAGCCACTGGTCAAAACATTGAATTCTGCCAACAATCGGTGCTTCAGTGGTAAAGTTTAACACTTAACCACAGTTACGGAATAAATTAACAATTCATGAAGGCCGCGGGTGAAATCAGAAGCCTGAAAAAATATGAGGTAGTCATCCACATATCCGACCATTTTTAGAAACATGCCATGGGACTTTTCATTGATAGCCCTAACAACATAGCTCAGAAAGATATTACTGAGCACAGGTGCCACCCGGGATCCTATGCATACACCTGACTTTTGGATAAACTGCTGGCCGTTCCACTCTACGACAACAGATGCCAAATGGAAAAACAGGATTTCCAAAAACGTTTCGCCTTAATAGTTAGAAGTGGTGTATCCGTTGAAACGTTTTTGGAAATCCGGTTTTTCTATTTGACATCTACTGTCGTAGAGTGGAACGGCCAGCACTTTACATAAAAGTTAGGTGTATGCATAGAATCCCGTGTGGCCCCTGTGCTCAGTAATATCATTCTCAAGTAACGCATAATGTTGATTCAGCTTTGAGCGATTGTTACAAAGTGTGTGCAACGTTAAATAACAAACGACTTACTTTGCTATGACGTTAAAACAGGAAGTTGGCTTAGTGTTCATAAAAAAACGTTTTTATCATGTTGCTAGCCA
This sequence comes from Amblyomma americanum, assembly GCF_052857255.1. Taxonomy (NCBI): domain Eukaryota; kingdom Metazoa; phylum Arthropoda; class Arachnida; order Ixodida; family Ixodidae; genus Amblyomma; species Amblyomma americanum. The sequence continues at coordinate 26,763 of NW_027526762.1, read as the reverse complement.
CATGTAGAGGTAACATTTAATAAAAATGTTACGTAATTAGGTCAACAGTTAGAAAACGTTTACACACAGTTAGACAACGATTACACAATATTCCAACTGAAATTTAACACCAGCTGAAAATACATTGCAAACGTGAAGAAAGCGCAGAGGCTGACAGCCAAACTTCCAGCTACTGTTTGGTAAGGAAACGAACCACTGAGAAAACTAAAAGCATGGGCAAAGAAATCTGTGAACGCCGTACAATGCAGCAGTCACATCTTTGCTGCAAGCCCGCCGTGATGGCTGAATGGTTATGGCGCTCGGCTGCTGGCCCGAAAGGCGCGGGTTCGATCCCGGCCGCGGCGGTCGAATTTCGATGGAGGCGAAATTCTAGAGGCCCGTGTACTGTGCGATGTCAGTGCACGTTAAAGAACCCCAGGTCGTCGAAATTTCCGGAGCCTTTCACTACGCCGTCTCACATAACCTGAGTTGCTTTGGGACTTTAAACCCCCATAAACCAAAGCAAACATCTTTGCTACACAGCCATCAATCAAAAACGCGAAATCCTTCATGGACAAGAAAAGCAGACACAATAAAATATTGCTCATTTCAATGTTTAATTCAGTACGTACCGATTACCACCCAGTCACGCCTGCTCTTCCTGCAGATAAGTGAAACGCTGTCAAAAAGCAGCAAGCAACCATAATTGCTGCAATGACAAGGATTGTGTGCACCATCAATGCCATAACGCAGTGTTCCCTCAGGATCCTGAGTGACAATTAATAGCAGTCTTTTTTTTTTTGGAAAGTACTCTGAAAGCATGAATTTTCTATCCCTCTTTTACTTCTCTTGCCTTAATAGACACGACTCTTTTTGTACTCAGCAGCTTTGACAAACATGTCGGCCAGCTGACAGCCCCAGAAGACTGTAGCTCCTAGCTAGCTTGCAAAAGACAAAGGCTCAGAAAGAAGAAGCTAACAAAAAATTAGGCGTTTCCTTATTCGCTCTGTATTTTGTATCGCACTAAGAATGCGGCTAAGACATGGAATGAACATTGTTTTTTCTGCTGAGTTACAATCTTTCTAGCTTGTGCTAACATATCACTGCAATGTAAATAATGAAAAATACCTGCTTTGTACAACATGCTGCAAGACGTACGAAATATTCCACCTACAAGGCTACCACATACCTCGTACTTGCGGTAGAGTTTATATCGACCAAACTAGCTAGCCTGTAGGGTGAGGAGGCACCAAGCCTCTGACATCAGGAGATATGTACGTCCCTGTAGTTAGAGTGATTGGAGGTGCTCCTTTTTGATGACACTTCAGTTGCTCGGTATGAAGGCACCAGATATGAAGGGGAACAACTAGGCATCTAGTTTTTAAGCAACATCACAGTGAGAAATGTGCCTTGCCTTTTCTTCTGTCCTTAAAGGAGCTTCATAACTGCTTGTGTGTGCTCATTTTTGCTTGCTTGGATGTGCTTTTCTGTGTTAAACTACACTTCTAACTTTGGCCTCAGTCATCTGCACCTTCTTTTTTTTTTGCTAGCATTCAGCTTAAGTCGTGTACCAACTCGCGCAGAGCTCTATTTAACTAAATTTCCAACTGTCTCCGCCTCTTTATGCTCACCTCTGCACCCGACGCCTTCAAGTCTGCTGTGTGAACTGATCCTAATTAATCTGACTATTAAACATGTATTTTTGTTAGTCACCTACTCCCCTCTGCAATGACGATTGGCCATGAGAGCAAGGAAAATAAAATGAAATGTAGTCTACGCTAAGCCTCCTGAGCAAGCACGCATAATGTTCAGTTTGTTTTACCGTTTGACCAGTAGAGAGTGGATGGAAAAAAGCTGCTAAGTTGAGCTTGACATGCCTATCACACCTACACTGGAAAACAGCACGCGCCAAAACATACGTAACCCAAAAACGACCACAGAAGATGCCGTGTGAAGTAATTGTGTAACGTTTCTCCCATTTATCACAGTGCATACTCGCTGCTCAGCAATTTATTACCCCATTAGACATCCTGCAAGGAGACTGTACAATGATGTGTTTTATTTGAACATGGCACCCCAGTACAATGATAATTATTAGCTCGGTGCAAACACAAAAGCTAATAAATTTTCGTCCAATTAATGCATAACTTAGAGTGCTAGCAACAGGCGAGTATGGTCAACCCTCAAGCTCAAAATAATAAAAAATGACATTTGAGCAGCCACTCATTCCACCCCCCCCCCCCCGCACGCCCTCCTTAAAAAAATGAAAAAGGGTGTTCTTCAGACGGAACATTACAACGACGCGCTTGTAATATTTTCGACAGTTCAGCTACGTGTCAAATTCTGATATATATATATATATATATATATATATATATATATATATATATATATATATATATATATATATATATATATATATATATATATATATATATATATATATATATATATATATATATATATATATATAATTAACGCCCATTCATGCGGTTGGATGCGAGGTGCCAGGGCGCGGGCAAGCTGTAATCGTCTTCAGGTATTGACTGGTGCCACCTCCTGCTCAACGAATACCACTCATGGCCACGATCACAACCAACAAGCTTGTATCAGACGTTAGACAGGTGTTTATATCATAATGCAGCAGCAGTTCAGCAGTGCTGTTGGCCAGTGATGATATTTTTGGAGTGATAAACTGAATCAACCTACGAAACGCGCTTCGACTGTTCCTCGCCAGATTCTTGCAGTCCCACGAGGGAGAGCATCTTTTCCGTCAGCTGTCGACTGTTTCGTGCAGGGCCACTGGCATTGTAACGCACAATCTCCACCGCGCACGCACGCACGCACGCACGCACGCACGCACGCACGCACGCACGCACACACACACACACACACACACACACACACACACACACACACACACACACACACACACACACACACACACACACACACACACACACACACACACACACACACACACACACACACACACTACCGACAATACATCACGCGGGACACACGCAGCGACCACAGAACAAAAACTGCTCCAAAGCACCTGTTCTCTGTTCACTGTTCCGATTGCTCTTACGCACTCCCAACAGATCCTCTTCAGACGCCTCCAGACCCGCTCTCTGTGATCCCCTGAGCTTATATCCCACTATTGCGGCACATCCCCTGCATGCTTCCTATCCGGTGATCCCCACGCCACACTCTCCCATATCCTTTTCGGCTGCCCTGCTGACCCTCCCCCGCGGGGACAGCACGCCATCTCGTGCTGGGAGGACTGGGAGGTCCTGCTTATGTCTGCGGACCCGACATCGCAGCTTGCTGCGGTGTATCGGGCTGCCGACGTCATGTCCCGGCATGACCTACTTGATTTAGTGCGGGACCGCGCAGTGGCCCAGGGACCCAGCTGGGTCTAAAACTCACTTGCTCAATAAAGTTTTTCTGTCTGTCTGTCTGTGTGGGCTTGGCCAGCGCTTCGGCTTTGCTATGGCTAAGATGCAGCCGTGCTGGTAACAACGTTCATGCAACGAAAAGAATTTCAATGCATCAAACCATTGAGGTTGTAAGCTAGAGAAACTACCGTAAAATAAATACATAACTTGACATAACTTGACATAACTTGACGCATAATGACGCAACCACTTTGCTGTGCTTTTCTGTAATCTGTAAATGACACGCTTAGAGCGTGGCATTCTTGTCGAAGTGAACGTTTGTCGGTACAAACAGTTTGCGGTTTAATCGACTGAAATTGCTCAAAGAAAGTCAGCGGCAATGTATTTCTCGTTTCTGTGCATCGCGAGTGACTTTGGTGGCAGCCACACGGCAACATCTCCGGTTTAACAGTACGTTGTGTTGGGCAAGTCGGAATTTAAATGGAGTTGCTAGACACCGCCCGTGTCATTTTCTCTTTCCTAGGTCCGTTGTCTGTTTTGCGCTGGTCCACAATATGAATATCCTGTTTGGCAACTTGTGACAATGGGAGCATTCTATTCTGATATTTTGAAAGCGTTTTTTCCCCTTATTTAACCGCGCAGTGTTTTTGTTTGTTGTAACCATGTTATATTCACGATAACATCAGTGCGACGTGCATGTGCTTTCCGTCTCTATTTGAAGGAACATTAGTCAATCAGCGTAAACTTTTGGTTTCAATTAAGCACAAACTGTCCATGTTGGTACTGCTTGTAGGATGCGCTTTGAGATGATTCTGCGCACGAGGTGGTCTGATAATTTGTTTACTACCAGATATAGTCTAGAGGCATGAAACCATTCATCTCACTGCAACAATGCTGAAAAGCTGTCTAGTGTTCTTGCATTTGCTCTCCTTACATTTAACCTTTCGGTAATCATTCGCGTGGTTCCTTTGAATCTGGGCAAGTGGCTACTGTTGCTAGGGGCGCCAGGCAACAGAGCACCTGGGGACGCCGTGGGTCAGCTGTTTGTCCAGGTGCCAAGGTACGAAAGGTGCCATTCCTGGCTTTTTCTTCCCAGTCTATCAACCTCATGTTTCTTGCAAAGATTACAATCTGTAGTAAGGCGGTAAAAATATTAGTAATTTCTACTTATTTCAGGAGAGTACAGAGAAATGCACATGCAGCATTAATATTTTTTTTTTGTAGACTTTCTATCACCTGGATTCATTTCTTCTAGCAGAGTGGCAAGCAGTAGGCCAGTTGCACACAAATTTATTTGCCTCTGGTGCAAAGTAAGGAGTGCAAACATCATAAGACAAGTCTCTAGTATGTTTCATTCTTACTGCATAATGTGAAATGCTGTATCTCCTATACCCTACTTTTCTTTACTTTGAGCAGTAGCTGACCACAATGAACAGCAAGACAACTCCACTCTCTGACAATTTTCTCTTCAGGAACAAAACAGGGAGTACGTTACCCCATGTGTTATGTCGACATAGACTCAAAACTTCGGTGGACAGCTGCGTCCACAGCTGCAATCATCTCTTATGAGCATGTACTCTTAAGACACATAAGAATAATTCAGTCTATAAATTCCTCTTCTTTGTCGAGCAAACCCTCGTGCGTCATTTTCAAGCCACTGAGTCATGGCTCCTTTCACTTGGCACGCCCCGGGCCAACACTAAAGTATTTGTCATCATCATCAGCAGCAGCCCATGTCCACTGCAGGACAAAAGCCTCTCCCACACCTCTCATGTTAACCCTGTCCTGTGCCAGCTGTGGCCACCTTATCCTCGCAAACTTCTTTATCTCCTCCACTTACTTACCATGCTTTCTGTCAAGATGCACCACTCCACGAGAAACTTCATGTACAGTGCAAATATTGACTAGTATGCATGTGTTCAGGAACCTCGAAGTGCCACGGGATGGCTGGATGGCAAACAAGTGCCTCATCATACTGGATGCTTTGAGTTACTTCTTAGCACTTTGACATGGAAGTGCATCTAGGACTGATCAATGTTTAGAGTGGAGCCACCAGTCAGTCCAATGTCAGGGAAAGGGAGATCCAATATCTTCATCCCTTTCAGTTCCTCATAGAATAAACATTAAACATTTAAGCCATAGCTCATTTAAGCAGCATTGACGGTAAAACCTGTTCTTTTAAAAAATGAAAAATGCAGTGATTTTCTCTGTGGCAGCGCATGATACTCTTAATGACTATGATATTTTGAGCATTCATCTCTGCGAAAAAGGATTTCTGCAGCGTCTCTGTATGCAGCCTTCTGAAAACAAAAGACACGGTTTTTTTAATTTTTAATTTTGTTCTCAATCAGTTTTAACACCCATCCTTGCTAGTGACTGATACTTGATGTCTGTGCACAGGCTGTGGCCAGAAATGTCACTGCACAAAATTAATGTCGGGCGAATGGAGTCAGCAAGAAGCATGAAGTGACAGGAATTGTGAAAAGCACTCAACTGACTCGATATCGCAGCATGGCAAATAAAACTTGAATAATGACCTGATGCCTTATCACAGGGCGCTTAAAAAGTGACACAATGTAAACATCATACTTGTCCTGTTTAATTTCACATCCTACATTTTCACATGGTTACTGTTGGTTAAAAGATCCAGGCTACTTTTATTACTACCTTGGTACTGGGTATAGTGCGGAACTTGAAGGAGTAAAGCTGTTCTTCTTCAGGTATTCATGAACAGTATCACTTTGTTCCTAAAGTAATGGCAGCCAATCCACCCAGATCCCCGACTAGACTTATATTGATTTGCACTTATTTTTGATTTTCTGCAACCATTTTCTGCAATAACCATTTGCAAAGCCTTGTTCATTGAATTTGCTGATAAACACCTCACAAGTGGTATTATTATGCACTCTGTTCTCTGGCACTATGTATGAGCGTCTGTTCTCGCGCTTTCTAGAAATAATGCATGCAGTTTGGAAATGTAAAAAGAGAATATACATCCAGCTAGATTGTCCTTGTTGGGGCCGTATGTTACAGCAACTTGTACATTGATGTCGATGCTGGTGGTTTCGTTTCATTAATGTAGTAGAGTGTTGTTTTAATTTCACCTATAGCAAACATTAGCCCTCACTAATTAGCTGTTTTTGTCATGTACAGTATTTTAGTATAGAAAGCCACCAGAGCATGATTCGGAATGTGGTCAGGAGTAGAGGCACTCAGCCTTTCGTGTTACTAAAAAATGTGCTTGATTGTGGCATGCTTGCTTGAACACCGGTCGGTCGTTGGTATCTCACAAACTGAATAAGGGAGGGGAAAGCCTCAGCGTGCTTGCCGATGTTTCGTCGATAGGACTTGTCTTCGTCTGGGCAAAGCATTCATCATTGGCGGGGTTTAAATAGCGTCTTCACTCCGAGGAGGAAGGCCCGGTGAAGGGGAGGAGGGTGCGAATTGGGAATGGCGTTATGATTTGCAGGGTGCATTATGTCTAGGCATGATGGCTGCTAAAGAGGATTAACCGGTCGACCTTCAAAACTGTGAAAATAAAAAGGCGAGCTTAGTAGAAAAAAATTCCAGGGTGTGGAGCATGGAGAGGTAGTAGGCTTGAAAGGCTGTGTGTCCAGCTGCAACAGGTGGCTTACTATGGCTGGCTGCTTTGACCTGAAAAACTAGGGTAAAGGAGTTAAGCACTACGGAAGAATGAAATACCAGGAGAGGGGAAGGAAACTGAAAGGAAAAGAGAAAATGAGGGCGGGTTCAGAGAAAAGGCAGTAGGAAGGGGGAGGGGGAAAGAGTGTGGAAGCCAAGGGTTCCTGTGAAGTGACAGTAGGAGGCGCAGGGCATAAGGTAAAAGTATAACGGTGAATGAAATGACGGGTTGGGCTGGAGGCGTAGGGTGCAAGAAACGATAAATCAGCAATATGAAGTACTGGGAAAACCTCTTACCACGTGTGAGACCTTTTTAACTAATTACGCCAGTGCTGGACTATGCATCTTTGCACATTTAGTGCAAACATATGAGTGCGTTGCCGCACTCTTTAGAGGTCCATTGCGTGTGACAGAGATACACAGCAGAAGATGTACTTGAATGTGGTGCTAGTACTCCCCTACGGGGCAGAAACGTGGAGGCTAACTTTCTGGTACAGCTCAGGTTAAAGACAACATGGATAGCTATGGGAAGAAGATTGATAGGTGTAACATTTAGAGACCCGAAGCGGGCAGAGTAGGTGAGGGAACAAATGCGGGTTAATGATATCCTAGTCGAGATCAAGAGGAAGAAATGGGTTTGGCAGGGCATGTAATGTGAAGTCAAGATAACCACTGGTTCTTAAAGACAAGCGTAGAGGGGGCGGCATAAAGTTAGGTGGACGGATGAGATTAAGAAGTTTGCAGACATACAGTGGACGCAGCTGTCAAAGGACAGGGTTAATTGGACAAACATGAGAGAGACCTTTGCCCTGTAGTGGGTGTAGTCAGGCTGATGATGATGATAATGTCATTTGTCCCTTCGCTTCGATGTGCGGCAATGTCGAATACAGTTGCCGTCCAAAGAGCATGGCCATGTGCTCGCGTGTTCGCATTAATAGTGGACAAACCTCTACTTTAGAGATTCTAAGTTTCATCTGGGTGTGTTGATCCCAGGCGAAGACAAGTCCTCTTGTGGAAACATTGGCAAGCGCCCTGAGGGTTTCCTCTTCCCTTGTTGACTTTGTGAGTGCCAAGAAACCCTCTGCCTACTCTCTCTCTCTCCTCTCTACTGTGAACTCCTTTTATGGTGCGTTACCTTTCGAGTAAGCCCTAGGATTGCCTTACAAGGTGCAGATAACCACATCTTGTATGGTAATCTTTGTATGTATACACCAGTGATAAGCCATGAAGGAAATCAAGCGATTTGCAGTGTTCAACACTTACTTTAAAGCTAATCACGATGATATAGTTGAAAATCTGCCGTTTTCTGCCTACAAGAATTTGGTCGTGTGTCATTAGACTCATTACTGGTTTCTCTTTATCAAGGCTACTTGAGAGCTGCCATGAAACGCAGGCTTTTCAAAAGTCATACGTAAAATAAGAGCGTTTTTCCTATTATAATATAATGTTAATTGTTCAAACTTCAATCATTGCGGGTAAGGGATTGATATTTCCAAATAAGTAGTCTGAAGTTCAAAACCTGCAGGATTAACTTTGTAACTTCTGTCCTTACTTAAAAAGCCGGTATTTATTTGTAGCTTTCAGCAAGCAGAAGTCTATGTTATAGCACATATTTTTCACTACCTTAAAATGAAAATTGGGCACTATCGACCCACAGTCAAGCTAGGGGTGTAGTACACAAATTGCTTGTATGAAACTCTTCCTGCGTTACAGCATGCACAGCGTGGTATTAAAGCTAAATTGTTTACATCTGCAACTCTTTCATAAAAGGCCTATTCTGGCTAATGGCACTTTGCAAAAATGCGTTGCCTTGAATGCTCCTAAGATGAACTAGTTCATTCAGTAGAATATATATTTACAATATCTCTTAAAAGCATGATTGCTCACAATACCTCTTGGTACCTCACAATATATAGTTTTATGCCTCCAGCATCACTGACTTGCATCACATGTTAAATAGAGTAGTAAAATGCTCACTCTTAGTTTAAACCACTACTCAGCATGGGGCTGTGCACTTTGTGTTGTGTTGCATGAAGTATAGTTATGTATGAAACAACTTCTTTCAGCTGCACTTCACATGATTCAAACTCTACCAGAAGAAAGGCTGCAACACAACATTAGTAACTACCTGTTTCTTGCCCAGCACATAACAGGCCATGCTAAGATAATGAACAAAAACGGTGCATGTATGTGTTCCGAACGTGCATTTTGTGTACTACCAACACCATGATGCGATTACCTGATGTCAGGTAAGAGAGAGCACATTTGATGATGGCCTAGTCCTGCTCGGCCAGAATATACGTAGCGTAAGCGTGGCGACATCTGGTTCGGAAAAGTTAATATATGAAAGGCGTGCATTCACTCATCACCATCATTATCAGCAGCCTAACTACAGTCACTGCAGGGCAAAGGCCTCTCCCATGTCTCTCCAATTATCCCTGTCCTTTCCTAGCTGCGCCCACCCTATGCCTGCAAACTTCCTAATCTCATCCGCCCACCTAACCTTCTGCCGCCCCCTGCTACGCTAGCCTTCTCTTGGAATCCACTCCGTTACCCTTAAGGACCAGCGGTTAGGATGTCATTAGGATGTCATTAGCACGATCTTGTTCCCTCACCTACTCGGCCCGCTTCCGGTCTCTTAACGTTACACCTATCATTTTCCATTCCATGGCTCGCTGTGCTGTGCTTAACTTAAGCTGAACCCTTTTCGTTAGCCTCCATGTTTCTGCCCCGTAGGTGAGTACCGGTAAGATACAGCTGTTGTACACTTTTCTATTGACGGATATTGGTAACCTGCTATTCATGATCTGAGAGAACCTGCCATGCACGCTCCACCCCATTCGGCTACTTTATCTTATCCATATTGCCAATAACATTGCCCTCCTTGTCTCTTAACGCATACATCTGGTTTATCCCTATGCATAGTTTCCGCTTCACTGCTTTTAGGCTACCTCCGTTGTTTATAGCATATGCTCGATTTTCTCCATATTAAACTTTCGTATGGCGGATACCTTGCGCCTAATTATTTTGCGCCTTTATTCACGGTTTAATATCGAGCCGTCGTGGCGGAGTGCATCAGCTTGCCTGGCGTTTTTACTTTTTCACATCGTCAAATCACCCTTTTTTAGTAGCTGTCCTTATTCGGCGTCTCAATGCTCATTCGCCTTTCATATTCGCACCGACTGGACACACTCTGGAGGGGCCTTTATGGGGATTCCCTAAGGAGGTTGCTGACACCTTCAATTTCCCCACTGTGCTCTTTTCTTTAGACTACCTGTATAGCCTCTACAGAAGGCAGATTACTCGTGCAGTTTCAATTTCCCCACTGTGCTCTTTTCTTTAGACTACCTGTATAGCATCTACAGAAGACAGATTACTCGTGCAGTTACAGAGTATTTGTTCCCTGTACCGTTGTATCGGCAACCTTTTCTGGAGTTCCTTGGCGCCAGTGTTTTAAAACGTGTTAGGCGAATGGCCATTTCTTCTGCCGGGAAAACATTCTTTTTAAGCTGCACACGTCAACGCCGCCGGTGAAGGCATGGCTTCATGCTAAGGAGCTGCTTGTCCCATAGGTGGTGAATTGCCGCCTGTGCAATACACCTAAGACAATTGACCATTGTTTTATTCTGTGCATTGATGCTATATTCTTCTGGGACATTTTACAACGAACAATTAAGAAGGACATTGACATCACACCCTACAGTATCCGTTTTCTGCCTGCGGAGAAAAACAATGTTGTGCCATACGATCTATTTATGTTGCTGGGACTATGTAGACTCTGGAAGAGCCGCATGATGGACCGCCATGCCGAATCACCACCGTCGTCGAAATCTTTGTTTCGTGAACAATGCGCTTTGGTGCGGGGAGTATATGCTGCCCTGCAAGAGCAGCCTAGCTGGCTCCCTTTTCTGTATGCATGGGTGTGCCTCCCAGACTTTTGATTTTTTGCTTGGAGGAGTCTGCAGGGGTAAGGTGGACTGGCGTTATGTGGCGTAAGCGTGCTTAGACTTTTCTTTCCGGCACTACTTCCATTCAATAAAGAAAAAAAAGTGCCGTCGTGGCGGAGTGGGAGTGCCTTCGCCTCAAACGCTATAGACCCTGGTTCGATTCCCAGCTTCGACACGGGGCTTTTTTTTAATTCACCTTTGTGACGTCACTGCTTCTCGCGCATGTGCACCACGGCTCTCCAGGATGCACGCGAAACTGGTCAACCTCGGCCAGTGTAGCTTACGCTACAGAGAGAGAGAGAAACAACTTTATTGCCATAGATTGGCGGGATTTAGGGCAGGTGGGCTTGGTGTGGCCCCCAGGTGGGGGCGACTTCCTGGGCCCACGAAATGAGTGCCAGTTGGATGCTCTTGTCTGGCCTTTTGAGGAGTTCGTTCCATCCATCTTCGGAGGGAGCTGGCAGTAAGGTTCGAGGGGGCGGATTTCCCGCGCAACCCCAGAGGATGTGAGCCTGGCTGGCGATTTGTCCCTGGTAACAATTTTGGCAGACGGGGTCGTATTCCCCGTCTGTGATGAGTGAAAGTCTAGAATGGCTAAGGATAGAGTGTGTCTGCAACCTGCGGAGCAAGGTGGCTTGCGCTCGGTTCAAGTCGGGGTGTGGAGGCGGGAACTGGCGTCTCATCTCTCTGTAGAGGTTGGTAATTTCGGCAAAGGTCTGGGGAGCCTCTGCAAGAGCGTCTGGGTCCGTGGGGCCGGCCGCCCGGTTGGTTAGTCCTCGGGCTAGTCGGTCGACCCCTTCGTTTCCAGAGTTTCCCGCGTGGGCGGGTACCCAGACCAGGTTGATCTTATGGTCGGGAGTGCAGCCACGAAGGATGCGTGCAGCGGGGTGGCAGATAAAACCTGCCGAGTAATTTTGTATTGCTCTTTTGGAGTCGCTGAGGACTGTGCGCGTACGTGGGTCAGCGATGGCCAGCGCGATGGCGGTTTCTTCTGCCGCTGTCGGAGAGTGAGCTACTACTGTGGCGGCGGTGACGAGAGTAGACTGTGGCGTGGCTGCACAAGCCACGTATGTGTTTGCACTTTGCCGTGCAGCATCTACGTATATTGCGTGTTCGTCGGCAAGGTATGTGGCATCTAGTGCTTGGGCTTTCAGCTGACGGCGCGTATCATGGCGGCCAGGTAGCATGTTTTTGGAGATTGGTTTTATAACTAGGCGGCTATAGACCCCTATCGGAATGGGCGTCGTGGGGTGGACGTCGCCTATGGGGTTGATGTTGAGACGGTCAAGTATGAGCCGCCCGTGTTTAGTGCGGGAGAGGCGGTGGATTTGGGCGGTCTTGTGTGCCTCTATGAGTTCTGTGAGCGTGTTGTAGATGCCGAGTTGGAGGAGGTGCTGTGTGCTGGCGTACTGAGGTAGCCCCAGTGCCGCTTTGTAAGCTGAACGTATAATGCTGTTCACAGCTTCCTCGTCCTTCCGGCGGAGGTGTTAGTAGGGGTAGGAGTAGACTATCCTGCTAATGAGGAAAGCTTGCGTGAGCCGACAGAGGTCATCCTCCTTCATACCTCTGCGGCGGGTGCTGATGCGGCGGATAAGGCCGTTGATCTGGTTGGCTGTGGTGCGGAGGCGCTGAATGGCCTCCGAGTTTTGCGTGTTGTTCTGTATTAACATACCCAGAACGCGAATAGTGCGGACCGGAGGTATGGGATGTGTGTCGACTTGAAGCACAATAGGTTCTTGCGGGTCGGGGACAGGCAGGCGAGCTCGTCTGTCCCTGATGACTAGTAATTCGGACTTCGTGGAGGAGCATGTGAGCCCGTTCGCCTGTACAAAGGAGTGTACTTTATCGATTGCTGTTTGGAGGGAGTTTTGGATTTCCCCGTCAGAGCCAGAGTTGGTCCACAGGGTAATGTCGTCGGCATATATTGAGTGTTTAATGTGAGGTATCTTTTCCAGGAGCAGAGGGAGGCCTCTCATTGTAGTGTTGAAAAGGAACGGAGATAGGACTGCTCCTTGTGGTGTTCCTCGGGTGCCTAGTGTGATCTTCTCACTGTGGAGGTCTGCAATATGAAGTTCTGCTGTACGGTTATGAAGAAAGTCGGCGATGTAGTTGTAAGTGCGAGTGCCTACATTCATTTGTGAGAGGTTTGCCAGGATGGAAGCATGTGACACGTTGTCGAAAGCCTTGCTGACATCTAGGCTTAGGATGGTTCGTGTAGCTCGGATGGGTCTCGGATCGAGGATGTCGTGTTGGATTTGCCACATAATGTCTTGAGTGGAGCGGCCGGTTCTGAAGCCGATCATAGTGGGGGGGAAAAGGTCCTCTTGGTCTACGTGAGTGTGGAGTCTATTGAGTATGACGTGTTCCATGACCTTTCCCAGGCAGGACGTGAGCGAGATGGGCCGAAGGTTGCCCAGCTCGAGTCGTTTGCCTGGCTTAGGTATGAAAATCACTTTGGCATGCTTCCAAGTGTCTGGAAGGCGACCCTCATGCCAATGTTGGTTGAAGAGGTCCGTGAGTGCTTCGACGGACTGATCTTCGAGGTTACGAAGCATCTTGTTGGTTATGTGGTCGTCGCCAGCGGCCGCGGTGGTTTTAATCTGGTTGAGGGCGGCGCGGACTTCTCCTGCCGTGATGTCGGCGTCCATGTTGGTGTTCTGAGCACCCGTGTATCCTGAAGGGATGGAAATTTCAGTGGAAGTATTGATGTATTTGTCTTTCAGGGTAGCGAGGAGTTCCTCATTTGTTCCCTGAAAAGCGTGTATGACACGGGTGAGGTTCTTGTGAGATGTGGATTTGGTGTGAGTTGGGTCCAGTAAATGTCTGAGCAAGAACCACGAGTTTTTGCATCTTAACTGGCCGTTAAGACGGTCGCAGGTTTGATGCCATTGCTCCTGACTCAGTTTGACGGAGTAAGCTTCGATCTCTCGCTCGAGGCGAACGAGACGGAGCTTGAGGGGTCGATTGTGCTTTTGGCGGAGCCAGCGAGCCCTAAGACTGCGCTGGGCCTCCCACATGTGTATTAGTTTGGCGTCGGGAGAGGGGCCATCCTCGTTCTGGGTAGTCGTGGAGGTGGCATTGGCGGTGTCTTCGAGAAGTGCGGTTGCCCATGCGTCCAGGTCGTCTATGGGGGCCGAAGTGCGTTTGGCGCGCACGTATCGGAAGGCGTCCCAGTAAGTGTGCCTGATTGTTCGGTTGGGGGCTTTGCTGTGTGTAGCCGTGAAGGTTGTGCTGAGAACATAATGGTCGCTACCTATGTTCATGCCGAGGTTTTCCCAGCGTGCGTCTGGGATGTTGCGGGCGAAAGTGAGATCGGGGCAGCTGTCCTGTGTGACACTGTTTCCAATGCGAGTAGGCCTGTCGGGGTCTAGGAGTAGTGTCAGGCCCAGTGTTTGGGCTGTCTCCCACACTTTGGCTCCCTTACGACCGCATGCTTTGCGGGGGTAGCCCCACTCGGTATGCGGCGCGTTGAAGTCACCTAAGATGAGTAGCATCCCTGTTTGTGCAGTCGCGCAGGCCTTACGAACGAGGGTTGCCACTCGTGTGCTTTTGTCGCTAGGGGGGCTGTAGACGTTAAGGATGTGGAGCGGGGCTTGTGAGCGACTGTTCGGTAGGACCTGTACGAAAGTGTGCGGAACCTCGGGGTAACTAAGGTCTATATGATTAGCTGCTAAATTTCGGTGGACCAGGATGGCGGTGTTGGGCCGTTGGTCTGGTGTCGTTTGTTGGTTATATGCGGCGTAGCTGGTAAGTTTCGTGTCCATGTATGTTTCCTGAAGTGCGATGATGTGGGGGGTGTGCGGCTGGGCCTGCAGGGTGTGCTCCAAGGCTCGCCGCTTCGCCTTGAAGCCCCTGCAGTTCCATTGCCAAACTGTGAAGGGGGAGCTAGCCATCGCGTTTCCCGTAGGGTTCGGGGCGCTGTGATAGCGCGACGGGTGATTTAAGAATGCCGCCTGCACGTGAGCGCGCGGTTGCACTCTCCGATGTGGCGACAATAATGGGTGCTGGGTAGTTAGGAGGGGTTGGCGACTGCAAGGGGGTTGCTGATGTCGAGGGATTCGTGAGGGTATCGAGCCTGGCATGAAGGGTTTGGATGTTGGCTGCCATTGTGGCGCAGCTTTCTACTAGACGGTCAATGGTGGGGGCGAGTCGAAGGAGGGCGCCCTCGAATTGGGCCATTCGCGCATCAGCTGCCTCGAATTTGGCATCTATGTCTGCTTGTGAGGAGGGGAGAGGTGCTTTACGCTTCGTGCGCTTAGGCTGCTCAGTGTCCATGCGTGGATCACCTACAGGGTCGGATGTGGGAGCGTGAGCCACCTGCTGTGGTTGCAATTTGGGGTTTGCCTGTGCTGATTCTAGGCTATGAATTTTAGCGTTTGCTTTGGCCAATTGTAGCTGTAGTTCCTTGACCATATCTGCCAGCTCCCTTACCTGTGAATCTGGTGGAGAAGCGGTGACTTGTGCAGGAGTCTTCCATCCAACTTGTTTGGCTGCTTTGGTCCCCGGCCGGGCTTGTGAGCTGGCTCGAGAGCTGGGTGAGGCGGATGTGGAACGGCTGCGAGTGCAGCTGGAAGGGCTGTCGCTGCCGTCGCTGCCAAGCGGGGGGAAGGAGCCGTCCCGCAGTAGGTTGTCGTCGCCGCGTTTTCGGTCTCGGGACCGGGACTGGCGTCCGGGGTTTGCCAAGTTGGAGCCGGTATCGGTGTCAGTGACCGACGGGGAAGACTTGGGCCGAGTGGAGGACGTGAACCGGTATTTGCAGCTTCTGCTGCCTGTAGGGTGGGCACCTTTGCAGACGATGCATGAGGCTTGGCACGTGGGCGGTTGGCCAGCTGGAGGAGGGTCATGGGCTGCGCCACAGCGTCGGCAGGTCGGTTGTCGCGGGTGGGGGCACACATCCGCCCTGTGGCCTAGCTTCCGGCAGTTGAAGCATGCCTCCGGACGGCGTTTGTAGGGGTACACCTCAAAAGTGAAGCCGAGATACCTCACGTAGCGGGGTAGCTTGGCATTGGCGATAGTCACCACGAAATGTCGTGTGCGGCCCATGCGGCGTGCGGCGACTACGGGGAGATCAGGGTTTCGAGCTTGGAGCTCAGCGAGGATCTCAGAGTCGGTCTCGTGACTGTAGGCTCTGTATATGATTCCTCGAACGGAGTCATCGGGGGCTGGGGCGTACGTGGCTACCCGGATGGCATTGGAGTCAATGGTTAACGTTTGTATTTTAGCATACAGGAACGCCCGTTCTTTTTCCGGTGTGCTGATGGTAACAGTGTTGTTTGTGGGGTGGATGCGGACTTGGTCGGCGGTGATTGCAAGGCGGCCGTCGATCTTGGCGGCGTTGTAGATGGCCATCGCCAATTTGGCCGGGCCGACTGCGTTGAGGTCGACGGTACCTTGCGGTCGGAAGACGATTTTGTAGTCCTCTGTAGGCAGGCGAGGAAGTGGTCGTTTTTTAGTCGGCGGTGGTGGACGGCCGCGGGGTCGTTGGTCTGACAGGACAGTGGTGGCTGCAGGCGTTTGGGTGTTGGCCGGCGGCGTTGCCGGTGGTGGCGGGCGTCTGTAGCGGCGTTGCATTTCGAGCGCCGTCCAAGTGCCATCGGCCAGCTCCGCGGCGGTAACATCCGTGCCGGTGACTGTGTACTGCATCTTTAAATGCAGGGAAACGCCGTCGAGGCGAAGCGGGCGTCGCCGCCGCAGGTGGGAGCAGAGCACGCACTAGGCGTGCTGAGCCGTTAGGCCTAGCTCCCGCGGTCGTGCGTTGCCGCAAATCGGCCGTAAAGTTGAAGACACTCGCCTAAAAGTAGTTAAAAGTCCCACAGGTGACGCCGGATGGGTGGCGGGCCGTCCTGTGAAAAATTGGTGGCTGTAAATAGCCGGAAACTGGTGAAATCGCCGGAAAATCGCAGACCGCATATAAGATGCGTCCGCTCGCTCCGAGCGCAGTCGGCGTTCCTCGTCAGCACTTCGCTTTTCCCGCAGTTAAACTCTAGCTTACGCTACAAATTGGCGCCTCTCGGTGGACATCTGAACCGCGTCGTAAGGGAAGGGATTTTCCTTCCCTTACGTCGTGGTACGGATGCCCCGCGAGAATTGTGAGACAGGCGTCATTTCCTTTCCTTAAAACCAATTTTCATTTGAATTTCTTTGCTTTACGGCCCCGGTTCAGGTGTCCACCGAGATATGTGAGACAGGCGTCCTTTCCTTTCGTTAAAAAATTTTATTTTGATTTTCCTTGCCTTACGCGCGGTTCGGGTGCCCACCAAGATATGTTTGCTTGCCTTAAATTGTCCGGGCAAGGGGTCGCGCCGAAGGACGATGGCGTTCCACGGATTCCTTGGCAATGCTACAACACGCTGTCGCGTCCTGCTCTTAAAGGCGACGCTTAAGCATCCTCCAATTTTTTTGGTGAGGGGGGGGGGTGACAGGGATGAGAGGGCACAACCAATTTTAAAGGCCACCATACTGGATTCGAGAAACCGAAACTATAGCGCCATTTCTTCCCCTAACGTCATACATATTTCGAACTCTATCCACCATATTGGATCGTGACGTCAGCATTGGCATGCGACAGGCATTTGTTTCTACAATGCTATTGTAGATGGCGCTACAAGCCTCAGTGCGAAATGAGCTGTTTTCTAGTTGCAGCTACAGATGGCGCTTTGATCTCTGGGTGGTCGGAGACCTCACTAAATCTTGAAACGTGATGAGTAGTTCCTGCCAGAGATTGCGCTGTGATCAAGCGTCGTTGCAGACCCCACGAAATCTCGAAAGAGTAAGAGCTAACGCTCTTAAAACGGAGTCTTAAAGAGGATACAGCAGTGGGTGCATTCATGCACATGAGAGAATAGGGTGTGGGGCATCTATTAGTGCCACTTGTTTGCTTCCGGTTAGGAGAATAAGCCTCCTTGGTTTAGCGTGCCTTCACTTCAGGCTTTCCGTGTTTTTATTATTTCTGTTAAAGGAAGCTTGCGCGTGGCAAATAGAAAGAAAGCGCATGGTTTGAATTATCGCCTCTTCTTTTGAGGGGGTCGAGTTCATTCCAAAATCGCAAACAAACCAGCTCGCTTTGTGTTCGCGATGATGGCTTCGCGAACACTGCGCTACATTTCGAGCACGATTTAGCGGTATCGAAGCACGAAATATTTGTCTGTTAGTGTAGAGGTGTTTTTTTTTTGTTGTCTACGTTATGCATTGATTACGCGCTATGTTCGTACATGGACGAAAGTGCTATTTGCTGACGCTCTCACTGCACGCCGATGAGGTTGGCAAAGTTTTTATGTCGTGGGCGCAAGACGTAGACTTTTGTATGTGGTATGCGAACTGAGTTCTGAAGCACGCATACACGCGTATCACGCCAACCGGAACGCTGTAAGACGAACGGTTGAATCCCAACTTTCATACCAAAGTCTGGGAAGGCATCGCTGTGGTGGCTCAGTGGTTATGGCGCTCGGCTGCCGACCCGAAAGATGCAGGTCGGATCCAGACCGCGGCGGTCGAATTTCGATGGAGGCGAAATTATATACACCCAAGTACTGCGCTATGTCAGTGCACCTTAAAGAAGCTCGGGTGGTCGAAATTTTCGGAGCCCTTCACTACGGCGTCCCCTCAGCCTGAGTAGCTTTGGAATGTTAAGCTCCCTAAAAGCATAATTTCCGGGATTGCCAGAACGGGAGTGAACGTAGAGAGAGTCGATGTACTAGAGGGCTACGGAATGGTTTCTAAAGGTATAGTGCAATGACATTTGCACATGAGCGTCCTTGGCATTTCCTTTCACCAAAATGAGGATTTATGTTGCGGTTGGTCTGACGGACGTAATTTCTTTCCGTCTTTCCTCTCAAATCTCTTCTGTCTGCACGCGGCAGTGATTGTGGCGCAGCTAGATCCAGCTGAGAGGCCCGTGCTCTTACATCTTGCTTCGGTCGCAACAACTATCGAAACGGGAACGTCGCGGCTGGGATGCATCCCCGTGTCTCCGGACACAGCTGGCGAGGGCCAGCTACCGCTGAGGCACTTTAGAGGGTGAGGCAGTTCCACTATGAAAAAACTGCCGTGCAATTGACGCCTTGTATGCTCTCATTCGTCGGGTATGCAAGGGCTCCCTCCAGCTTCCCTTAAATACAGCTACCGTACAAGACGCGCAACTAGGCCATCAGAACACAATCGCGGAACTCGAAGACGCGGACCACCAACCCAGGTAGCACAAGATAGCGGGCCAATATTAGAAAGCCACTGGCAAAGCGTGGCCCTAAGTAGGCCCACAGTTGCGAATGAGCATCTGATATTGGCTGTGCCATCATCAAATCATGGCTATCATGGGCCAAGCTAGCCAGAGTTCTCCCACTCTTTGCCATTATTGGCTAAGCCATTTTCAAAACATGGCTATCATGGGCCATGTTAGTCAGAGTACTCCCACTCTTTGCCAGAATTGGCTAAGCCATTTTCTAAATCTGGCTATCGTGGGCTATGTTAGCCAGAGTTCTGCCAGTCCTTGCCAGAAATGGCTAAGCAATTTTCGAAACCTGGCTATATTGGCCTTGGCTTGCCTCCCCTTATCCAGTGTTAAAAGTACATGGCAGATGTTGGTGAACATTGTACCGTTCATTATACTTGGCAGAAGATTGATTTTATTGTCGAGTACCATCTCGGCAATTTATAATTTTCGAACGCGCTAAAACTCGTTTGAACTCCTGGGCTGGGCTTGTGCAAGTTCAAAAGTTTGAAGTTTATTCATCTTTTTCTAACCGAATACTTTCGTAGTATATGCGTGAAGTTGCTAAACAACGAATATTTTCCGACAGTGCAGTCGGAGATAAAGGATAGTTCTGAAAAAAAAAAACTAAATGAAACCGTAGCTGTCAGCAGATCGCGCCTGCCAGAGGGATCTCGTGCAGGACAGACAGACAGAAAACCTTTATTGAGCAAGTGAGTTTTAGACCCAGCTGGGTCCCTGGGCCACTGCGCGGTCCCGCACTGCATCAAGTAGGTCATGCCGGGACATGACGTCGGCAGCCCGAGTCACCACAGCAAGCTGCGATGTCAGGTCTGCAGACATAAGCAGGACCTCGTGCAGGAGAAACTATAGGTGGAGTGTCGACGCCGTCGAGCCGCGGCGCGGCGGCGTCTGCCGCGGGCTCAGTCGCTGATCAGTTGAGTTGTAAGGTGCTTCGCAACAATTTCCAAACGCATTCAGAAGCATTCCAAACGCATTCGCTCACTGTATAGCAATGGTGCTGCTTCCATCGACTTTTCTTCTGTCCGTTCGGCGCAACCAACCATTAAAATTCCTTCCATAATGTCTCGTAAATTTATTAATAGGCGAATGGGCGTTGGCATGAACCAGTTGTAATGATTCCTGTAACAATTAATATATGGCTTAGCCAACCCGCTAAAAGAAAATATACTTTTTTGATAAGTGCACAGACAGAGCTCACGCTGTCGCCTTTGTCCGATTTCTGGGTTTAATAACCCGCTATTTTTATGCAATTTATGTATTTAAAAGCGTTTTTGCACACTCTGCTTGCGCGAGTATCTGAAAATCAGCAAAATAGGGCTTCCTTCTAAACAAATTTAATAGCTTTCATTTCATAATTTTTTAAATTAAAAAAGCGCTTTTTTGCTTCACTCTAGAGAATTCACTGCCACACTGCGCAGTGGGTGTCTGCTTAATGAAGTCTAAATCAAACGTAATAACTTAGTGCAAGTGTATTCCCTAAGCCGACTTTTTGCGGAATTGTGGTAATGTCCAGAAAGGAAGCAGTGGCCTCGTGATTTACAATTATAAGTTGCGCACGCGCGAAATGTTAGGCCGCCGCTTCATAAACACACGCGATCAAGCGGTATGAGATTCCTACGCGCCTTGCCCTGTGTTTTTCGATTTGTTTTTTCCTTCCTTTTCTGCAGATCGTACTGTGTCAAAATGTTGCTTTTTAAACATTTTATTGTTCTGTTGCGTAATTTGCATTGAGGGCTATAGCTCTTGCTGACGTCTGTACTTATTTGGTCGAAAATAATTTTTTTTGCTTTGGAACACTACCTTTATTAATGGAAAGCATCGGAAATAGTTTCGAGCTACAATTCAGCACGGTTTTGTTTGTTTTAGCTTTTTTCGGGAAATTTCCACACCAACAAAAAGTTGGAGGATTCTTCGACGACCAGCGAATAAATCCACTGACAAATGGTGTTAGAAGCATGTTAACCTAGCTTGTTTGCCACATGTCCTGTATGCGAAAAGCTTGCATAATATTTTATTTATTGTTTTATGATGCTTCTCCTGCGGCTTTGCAAGAATACTTTGACGCTCCCGCGTTTTCCGCACCCTTGCCTTAAAAACTCTTATGACTCATTCTCCGAGAATTCCAAACCTCTTTCACATGTTTCGGCCCTCGTCCCCTCTCTCTTTTGAAGTCTCGTATCCCCTCAATTTCAAGGTAGCGTGCGAACCCCTACTCCGCGACGCGCTTTTTTTTTACTCACTTTCTCCTAGCTGTTTCTCCCGTGCGCAGCTGGACGCTGCGCAGTTCCTGCCCCCCCTCAAGACCTTTTTTCCTCTACGCTGTGTAAAAAAAAAATTGCTCTCCCCCCTGCAGCCACCACCCCCTCCTTCCCCATCACCGCCGTCTCCCCTGTCATTCGTCACACCGCTATGCATCGCCACGGACATTCTTGACTGGACGAGTCTTGTCTTGTGTGGCACGGCAGCGCCCAACCGCACAACCAGCGCGACGAAAGAACATGCACACTCGATCTGGCTCCGTTCGTAGCCTGCGCAAGCGAATACCCCCATCTGATACTATATGAGAGCTCCGACGCAGTTCGCTACCCTGGCCTGCAATATCTTATTTGTAAGTACTACAAATATTTTATCTTGAGATACGTTCGGAAATGAATGTGATTTTGGGAGCAAGTGTTGCTTTGAATACATGTGGCTTTACTTTTCGCGGCAGGAACAGAGAACGAGACAAAGCACCAGGACGACTTCTATGTACCTACTCTCATTGCCAAATGTCTAGCTTGACGTCGTGCGCAGTGCTGATCTGCCCGAATGGTAAGAACTTTATTTTTCGTCTTTGGTGCTATGAATTCACCAAACATTGACTACTTTGTCGAACAGCAGGTTTGAATTCATGTGACCTGACATCCGATGCATTCAGGAATACGTTTGTCATGTACAGCCTATGCAGGATAGCAATCGGAACAGTCTTGCGTTTTAACAGGGACCAGTCGGTAAGGATATGTGTACTACTCCCGCGCTGTCTCTCTTTGGCTAGCACACTTGCAGGTGCAATAGAAAATCCGCAATTTATGGTTAGAGCTTTTGCCAGGTTATCGCTCAATGAAAAAAGGGCATTACTCTGGACTGTCAGACGGGTGTTTTTTGTTGCTTTCAAGTCAGTTTCGAATCTTTATTACATGCAATGGAAGTGACTAAGAAAAACTGCTGGATTTTTTTAAAAAAACAAAGGTGTTCTGAGTTTTTTACATCTAGCGTATTTATTTTGAACCCCATCCAAAAACACGAGCTTTGTTCAAAACTGTTCTTTCGATTCTATATGGAGGAGATGCTACAACCTGTGCCTCTTTACCCCCCAAAAAATTGCGATCTCAGTTAGAGATACGTAGTTATATTAAAAGAAAATAGTACATTAATTTCCTTTCAATATGACATTACATTATTTTTTTCACACTGAATATCTTACTGGAGGTGCGAAACGGCGCATTAAACTAAAAATCACCAAATTGGTACAAGGAAAATTAAATTTCACTTTGTGTAAAAAATGCGGTGCTTGTTGTTACAAATGATCCTGTAAAATGTGTGTCGAGTGTTGCACGCGACTGTGCCTAAAAAAATTCAGTGTTATTGAATCATTTCTGTTTTTGTCCTGTGACGGCCATGTTTAGGTTCATCATGACATCGTGCCTCTCTTTGCAGGCTCGACGCATTGTGAGGTCATCGTGCAAGAGCTGGACAAGGAATTTGAGCGCAGTGGAAGAGTCCTCTTGCAAGAGGAGTGCAACAATTACTTCAGATATGACCGGCGGTTGGTTCGAAACGCACCGCCGGACACCCACCGGTAAAAATGGGTACAAGCCACCCTCGGCCCGGCGCCCGGCTCCTTCAGGGGTGCGTGCTTGGAGGAGGCTCCGCAAACCCCTCTGCGCCCCTTCGGGGGCAAACCCAGTTTCGAACAACTCAGCCTGCAAGCAGGTGGAAACAAGTGAAGAATACACTTGTATAGTTCTCAAGTCAGGAGTACACTTGAAGAGCTCGCTTCCAACGTGAAGAGGGACAGTTCGCAGGAGGACAGCTCCTTTAAGCACCTAATGAATGTCTTAGCCGTGCTACAGCAACTCGCCGATCTGTGTTGTCCAACCTCAATCGTCGGCACGCAGCAAACTTGAAAATAAATGATTTTCCCAAAGCCTCTGCCACCATGCTCTTGGGTCCTCCTTTCCTTTAATTCCCGGGATGACTGGTAGCAGCGCAAGCCAATCTGCTAGCGCTAGAAGCGTGATCCTTGTAACTCGATGCAATAAACTGGTCTTTTTTCTGAATTCTTAGGCACCCTCATTTATGAATATTTGCTAGGTTGAATGGTAAATCCACAGTTCCAGTCATTGGGCAGTGGGTTATGGTGGATGTGCCAATTTTCGAAAGCAGGAGACCAGTGTTAGAAAGCTGGCTATTAATGTTTGAAAGCTGGATAAAAATGCTCGATAGCTGGATGCAAGTGTTCGAAAGCCGAAAGCCAATCCGGGGCCTTTACTGGCCCATTACGCGGAATGAATGCCGGGCATGCGCTGGCCCCTCAATCGGCCGAACGTTGGCCCAAAACTGGCTTGAAAGTCGGGCGAATGTGTCGAAGTGGTAGCGTTTTGCCTAAATGCCAATGCAGGACCGCCATTCATGCCAATTTATGCCAATGATCGCCCGGTGTTCGCCCAATGCTGTTGTGATGCCTGGGAAGCACAATATCTTTAACTTACAAACCTCCACTGGCCGGCACGTCCTGCATTCTCTTGAAATCCGTATACCAGCCAATGATCCAAGATTACTCGGTGTAGGATTACACCTTCACTGAGAATAACTCACTAAACCACTCTCTAAGTGCACCCTAAAGACCGAATTAACGCCGCAGCGTTCGCACTAGAGCTCTTCACCGATATTATGGCTACGAACCGGACGCCCTATGGGTAGACCGAGCCAGCACGGGCGATGAAGCGGTTGCGGCCGTGGTGGATAACACTCTCTCCCTCTTTGGTTCAACACCCCTTCATCCCCTCAGACACTTCCCCCGAAGCTGCAGAGGAAGCGGCCATTGCCCTTGCTATTATCAACCAAAAATACCGGTATCCGGTATGCTTCATTGGTTTTGAGGAAAGGAAATGACAATGTAATTGTCTCACATATCTCGGCGAACACTAACGGCATCGTAAGGCAAGGAATAAAGTAAGGAATGAAAGAAGGAAGGAAGAAAGAGGTGCCGCAGTGGAGTCTCCGGAATAATTTTTTCCACCTGACAATCTTTAAGGACATGCATAACTCAGGGCTAAAGCGTTGGCAGCCTCGTTTCCGGGATTCCCGGAGTGGGCAGGCACCCATATGAGCTCCATGTGGCGGGTCGGGTGTGCGGCGAGGGAGGTTCTCTCAATCGGGCACCGGCAGCCTCTGATCTGGGGTTTACGGGATCGCATTCATTCATTCAGTGAACTGACGCAGGCTTGCAAAGCCGAGCACCGGCTCTACCCCCCCCCCCCATCCCTGCCTCGACAATTATCACCAGACACTTTAGAGGCAGCTCCAAACACGCACCTTAACCTCCCTCGACAATTATCATCAGACACTTTGGACCAGACGCTCGCCAGACGCCCGCGCTATCACGAAGTCCACACAGACCCCTACTGTACCCACTGCCACCACCCCAAAGTCACTCTCGGTCACATCCTTACCCTCTGCCCGGAAGATCCTCTCCCACGGGGCGTGGAGCACATTACCACGTGGGAGGCTTGGGAGATCCTACTGCGCTCCGAGGACCCGGCCAAGCAAGCCATCGCCACAGGCCGGGCTGCCAGCGTCATGATCTGATGGCAGGAACAGCGCAGCACGAGACAAAGAAGGGACAGGCGGGACACGACGCCGCGAAAGCATGCAACATTCTAGAACGTTGGTTTTCTCCACGACGCCAGTACGCACTGTTTTTGAAGCGAAAACTTCACTACGCGGGTGAGAGCCGAGCTTCGCGTGAGCCGCACTGGTGAGTTATGCGCATGCGCGAAAACGAGTGACGTCACACGCCGCGCAGGTGGTCGCTCCTCGCCGCTGCCGCAGGCGTCGCCGCCGCCGACTCCGTCGCCTGACCTTTCGGCTCAGCCGCGCGCTACTGCACATGTTCGTCATGTGCGTGCGCAAGGAGGCTATATAATGCGCTTGCCATAGAGTAGGCGCGCGCACTCGACATGGAAGGGAAGGAGGGTGCGGCTGCTGCTAGACTCGTAAACATATGCCATTGTGTAACCAAGTCTACGCCTATAGAAAAACAATGTATACAATACCAGCTAAGCTACGAAGCATAACCATGACGTCCAACCAAGCATAACTGAAGCTTTTCGCTTTTATATCCAGGCTTAACAAGAGCTAAGCCACTGCCTAATTTTTTGTTATTTCTTAATGTTGATTCATTTTTATTTTTACTGTCTATGTATATTTTTATTTTTATATCTCCATTTATATTTTTATTTTTTATATTACTTTTTATTCATTTTTTACCTCTGAGTAATTTTATTTTTACTTCTATGTATAATATTTATTTATATCGCACTAATCTTTAACACTTCTTTCTTATTCTTTTTATTTACCATTTTTTATTTTAGTTTTGATTACGTCATTTTATTGACAGGTGAGGCGGACACTCCTGCGAACGGACACTTCCTGCGGACTCATGAGGCAAGGCTTCCGCCTTGAAAATAATAGTAATAATAATAGTAATAATTGGTTTTTAGGGAAAGAAAATGGCACAGTATCTGCTGCTGCAAATGCCCTCGCAATCCAGCACGGCGATGCTACGGGAAATGAGTTAAAAATTATTACCGACTTCCAGTCCGCGTGTCGCCTCTTCCTCTCTGGCAGACTTCCACACTCCGTCGCTCCCATTCTGACTATCCCACAAGTTCAAAATTCCGCACGCAAGCACCAAATCATTTGGACTCCTGGGCACGAGGGGCTCGAGGGAAACGAGGCCGCGGACAGTCTAGCTCGAGGATATACTAACCGAGCGACTAACCTCCCCGACCTCACCCCTCTCCCCTCTACGTACGGCGAGCGCCTCCTCCTTCTCCGAACACAAAGACAAGTCTATCCCCCACCACACCGTAAGCTAACGGCGGCAGAGGCGAGGGAATGGCGACAACTACAGACGACACCTTTCCTAACCTACACGAGTACCACATCATCTTCCCCGACAGATATGACAGCATCTGCCCCTGGTGTGGCGTAATTCCAACAACATATCATGTAACATGGCGCTGCTCCGGTCCCAAGCCCCCCGAACTAGACAAACATCACTCCGAGGAACAGTGGGAGTCTGCCCTGCTCAGCTCTGACTTGGCGACGCAGCGAAAGCTGATATCCCAAGCAAGAGCAACTGCGGTGGACATTGGGGTCCTGAAATAAGGACTCCACCCAAAATCTATATTTTCGCCTCTCTATCCTACCTTTTTGGAATAAATGTTTTCTACTACTACTCTCATATATTGTTGGACACCTGAACCGCGCCGTAAGAGGAAGGAGGAAAGAAGGGAAT
>NW_027526761.1:0-68016 GCF_052857255.1 Amblyomma americanum | reverse complement strand
GTAAACTTTTTCTCTCAGAACTGTGCGAAAACTTGTATTCCGGCTCAAAACAACGGGATACATCGTTTTAGATCGAAACTAGCAAGATTCACGAGCATCGATTTTACAAGTCTTCGAAGAGTATACGAGAGAAAGATAAAACTTTTTCTCTCAGAACTGTGCGAAAACTTGTATTCCGGCTCAAAACAACGGGATACATCGTTTTAGATCGAAACTAGCAAGATTCACGAGCATCGATTTTACAAGACCTCGAAGAGCACACGAGAGAACGGTGTAAACTTTTTCTCTCAGAACTGTGCGAAAACTTGTATTCCGGCTCAAAACAATGGGATACATCGTTTTAGATCGAAACTAGCAAGATTCACGAGCATCGATTTTACAAGTCTTCGAAGAGTATACGAGAGAAAGATAAAAATTTTTCTCTCAGAACTGTGCGAAAACTTGTATTCCGGCTCAAAACAACGGGATACATTGTTTTAGATCGAAACTAGCAAGGTTCACGAGCATCGATTTTACAAGTCCTCGAAGAGTACACGAGAGAACGGTGTAAACTTTTTCTCTCAGAACTGTGCGAAAACTTGTATTCCGGCTCAAAACAACGGGATACATCGTTTTAGATCGAAACTAGCAAGATTCACGAGCATCGATTTTACAAGTCTTCGAAGAGTATACGAGAGAAAGATAAAACTTTTTCTCTCAGAACTGTGCGAATACTTGTATTCCGGCTCAAAACAACGGGATACATCGTTTTAGATCGAAACTAGCAAGATTCACGAGCATCAATTTTACAAGACCTCGAAGAGTACACGAGAGAACGGTGTAAACTTTTTCTCTCAGAACTGTGCGAAAACTTGTATTCCGGCTCAAAACAACGGGATACATCGTTTTAGATCGAAACTAGCAAGATTCACGAGCATCGATTTTACAAGTCTTCGAAGAGTATACGAGAGAAAGCTAAAACTTTTTCTCTCAAAACTGTGCGAAAACTTGTATTCCGGCTCAAAACAACGGGATACATCGTTTTAGATCGAAACTAGCAAGATTCACGAGCATCGATTTTACAAGTCCTCGAAGAGTATACGAGAGAAAGATAAAACTTTTTCTCTCAGAACTGTGCGAAAACTTGTATTCCGGCTCAAAACAACGGGATACATCGTTTTAGATCGAAACTAGCAAGATTCACGAGCATCGATTTTACAAGTCCTCGAAGAGTACACGAGAGAACGGTGTAAACTTTTTCTCTCAGAACTGTGCGAAAACTTGTATTCCGGCTCAAAACAACGGGATACATCGTTTTAGATCGAAACTAGCAAGATTCACGAGCATCGATTTTACAAGTCCTCGAAGAGTACACGAGAGAACGGTGTAAACTTTTTCTCTCAGAACTGTGCGAAAACTTGTATTCCGGCTCAAAACAACGGGATACATCGTTTTAGATCGAAACTAGCAAGATTCACGAGCATCGATTTTACAAGTCTTCGAAGAGTATACGAGAGAAAGATAAAACTTTTTCTCTCAGAACTGTGCGAAAACTTGTATTCCGGCTCAAAACAACGGGATACATCGTTTTAGATCGAAACTAGCAAGATTCACGAGCATCGATTTTACAAGACCTCGAAGAGTACACGAGAGAACGGTGTAAACTTTTTCTCTCAGAACTGTGCGAAAACTTGTATTCCGGCTCAAAACAACGGGATACATCGTTTTAGATCGAAACTAGCAAGATTCACGAGCATCGATTTTACAAGACCTCGAAGAGTACACGAGAGAACGGTGTAAACTTTTTCTCTCAGAACTGTGCGAAAACTTGTATTCCGGCTCAAAACAACGGGATACATCGTTTTAGATCGAAACTAGCAAGATTCACGAGCATCGATTTTACAAGTCTTCGAAGAGTATACGAGAGAAAGATAAAACTTTTTCTCTCAGAGCTGTGCGAAAACTTGTATTCCGGCTCAAAACAACGGGATACATCGTTTTAGATCGAAACTAGCAAGATTCACGAGCATCGATTTTACAAGTCTTCGAAGAGTATACGAGAGAAAGATAAAACTTTTTCTCTCAGAACTGTGCGAAAACTTGTATTCCGGCTCAAAACAACGGGATACATCGTTTTAGATCGAAACTAGCAAGATTCACGAGCATCGATTTTACAAGACCTCGAAGAGTACACGAGAGAACGGTGTAAACTTTTTCTCTCAGAACTGTGCGAAAACTTGTATTCCGGCTCAAAACAATGGGATACATCGTTTTAGATCGAAACTAGCAAGATTCGCGAGCATCGATTTTACAAGTCTTCGAAGAGTATACGAGAGAAAGATAAAACTTTTTCTCTCAAAACTGTGCGAAAACTTGTATTCCGGCTCAAAACAACGGGATACATCGTTTTAGATCGAAACTAGCAAGATTCACGAGCATCGATTTTACAAGTCCTCGAAGAGTATACGAGAGAAAGATAAAACTTTTTCTCTCAGAACTGTGCGAAAACTTGTATTCCGGCTCAAAACAACGGGATACATCGTTTTAGATTGAAACTAGCAAGATTCACGAGCATCGATTTTACAAGTCCTCGAAGAGTACACGAGAGAACGGTGTAAACTTTTTCTCTCAGAACTGTGCGAAAACTTGTATTCCGGCTCAAAACAACGGGATACATCGTTTTAGATCGAAACTAGCAAGATTCACGAGCATCGATTTTACAAGTCTTCGAAGAGTATACGAGAGAAAGATAAAACTTTTTCTCTCAGAACTGTGCGAAAACTTGTATTCCGGCTCAAAACAACGGGATACATCGTTTTAGATTGAAACTAGCAAGATTCACGAGCATCGATTTTACAAGACCTCGAAGAGTACACGAGAGAACGGTGTAAACTTTTTCTCTCAGAACTGTGCGAAAACTTGTATTCCGGCTCAAAACAACGGGATACATCGTTTTAGATCGAAACTAGCAAGATTCACGAGCATCGATTTTACAAGTCTTCGAAGAGTATACGAGAGAAAGATAAAACTTTTTCTCTCAGAGCTGTGCGAAAACTTGTATTCCGGCTCAAAACAACGGGATACATCGTTTTAGATCGAAACTAGCAAGATTCACGAGCATCGATTTTACAAGTCCTCGAAGAGTACACGAGAGAACGGTGTAAACTTTTTCTCTCAGAACTGTGCGGAAACTTGTATTCCGGCTCAAAACAACGGGATACATCGTTTTAGATCGAAACTAGCAAGATTCACGAGCATCGATTTTACAAGTCTTCGAAGAGTATACGAGAGAAAGATAAAACTTTTTCTCTCAGAACTGTGCCAAAACTTGTATTCCGGCTCAAAACAACGGGATACATCGTTTTAGATCGAAACTAGCAAGATTCACGAGCATCGATTTTACAAGACCTCGAAGAGTACACGAGAGAACGGTGTAAACTTTTTCTCTCAGAACTGTGCGAAAACTTGTATTCCGGCTCAAAACAACGGGATACATCGTTTTAGATCGAAACTAGCAAGATTCACGAGCATCGATTTTACAAGTCTTCGAAGAGTATACGAGAGAAAGATAAAACTTTTTCTCTCAGAACTGTGCGAAAACTTGTATTCCGGCTCAAAACAACGGGATACATCGTTTTAGATCGAAACTAGCAAGATTCACGAGCATCGATTTTACAAGACCTCGAAGAGCACACGAGAGAACGGTGTAAACTTTTTCTCTCAGAACTGTGCGAAAACTTGTATTCCGGCTCAAAACAATGGGATACATCGTTTTAGATCGAAACTAGCAAGATTCACGAGCATCGATTTTACAAGTCTTCGAAGAGTATACGAGAGAAAGATAAAACTTTTTCTCTCAGAACTGTGCGAAAACTTGTATTCCGGCTCAAAACAACGGGATACATTGTTTTAGATCGAAACTAGCAAGGTTCACGAGCATCGATTTTACAAGTCCTCGAAGAGTACACGAGAGAACGGTGTAAACTTTTTCTCTCAGAACTGTGCGAAAACTTGTATTCCGGCTCAAAACAACGGGATACATCGTTTTAGATCGAAACTAGCAAGATTCACGAGCATCGATTTTACAAGTCTTCGAAGAGTATACGAGAGAAAGATTAAACTTTTTCTCTCAGAACTGTGCGAATACTTGTATTCCGGCTCAAAACAACGGGATACATCGTTTTAGATCGAAACTAGCAAGATTCACGAGCATCAATTTTACAAGACCTCGAAGAGTACACGAGAGAACGGTGTAAACTTTTTCTCTCAGAACTGTGCGAAAACTTGTATTCCGGCTCAAAACAACGGGATACATCGTTTTAGATCGAAACTAGCAAGATTCACGAGCATCGATTTTACAAGTCTTCGAAGAGTATACGAGAGAAAGATAAAACTTTTTCTCTCAGAACTGTGCGAAAACTTGTATTCCGGCTCAAAACAACGGGATACATTGTTTTAGATCGAAACTAGCAAGGTTCACGAGCATCGATTTTACAAGTCCTCGAAGAGTACACGAGAGAACGGTGTAAACTTTTTCTCTCAGAACTGTGCGAAAACTTGTATTCCGGCTCAAAACAACGGGATACATCGTTTTAGATCGAAACTAGCAAGATTCACGAGCATCGATTTTACAAGTCTTCGAAGAGTATACGAGAGAAAGATAAAACTTTTTCTCTCAGAACTGTGCGAATACTTGTATTCCGGCTCAAAACAACGGGATACATCGTTTTAGATCGAAACTAGCAAGATTCACGAGCATCAATTTTACAAGACCTCGAAGAGTACACGAGAGAACGGTGTAAACTTTTTCTCTCAGAACTGTGCGAAAACTTGTATTCCGGCTCAAAACAACGGGATACATCGTTTTAGATCGAAACTAGCAAGATTCACGAGCATCGATTTTACAAGTCTTCGAAGAGTATACGAGAGAAAGCTAAAACTTTTTCTCTCAAAACTGTGCGAAAACTTGTATTCCGGCTCAAAACAACGGGATACATCGTTTTAGATCGAAACTAGCAAGATTCACGAGCATCGATTTTACAAGTCCTCGAAGAGTATACGAGAGAAAGATAAAACTTTTTCTCTCAGAACTGTGCGAAAACTTGTATTCCGGCTCAAAACAACGGGATACATCGTTTTAGATCGAAACTAGCAAGATTCACGAGCATCGATTTTACAAGTCCTCGAAGAGTACACGAGAGAACGGTGTAAACTTTTTCTCTCAGAACTGTGCGAAAACTTGTATTCCGGCTCAAAACAACGGGATACATCGTTTTAGATCGAAACTAGCAAGATTCACGAGCATCAATTTTACAAGACCTCGAAGAGTACACGAGAGAACGGTGTAAACTTTTTCTCTCAGAACTGTGCGAAAACTTGTATTCCGGCTCAAAACAACGGGATACATCGTTTTAGATCGAAACTAGCAAGATTCACGAGCATCGATTTTACAAGTCTTCGAAGAGTATACGAGAGAAAGCTAAAACTTTTTCTCTCAAAACTGTGCGAAAACTTGTATTCCGGCTCAAAACAACGGGATACATCGTTTTAGATCGAAACTAGCAAGATTCACGAGCATCGATTTTACAAGTCCTCGAAGAGTATACGAGAGAAAGATAAAACTTTTTCTCTCAGAACTGTGCGAAAACTTGTATTCCGGCTCAAAACAACGGGATACATCGTTTTAGATCGAAACTAGCAAGATTCACGAGCATCGATTTTACAAGTCCTCGAAGAGTACACGAGAGAACGGTTAAACTTTTTCTCTCAGAACTGTGCGAAAACTTGTATTCCGGCTCAAAACAACGGGATACATCGTTTTAGATCGAAACTAGCAAGATTCACGAGCATCGATTTTACAAGTCCTCGAAGAGTACACGAGAGAACGGTGTAAACTTTTTCTCTCAGAACTGTGCGAAAACTTGTATTCCGGCTCAAAACAACGGGATACATCGTTTTAGATCGAAACTAGCAAGATTCACGAGCATCGATTTTACAAGTCTTCGAAGAGTATACGAGAGAAAGATAAAACTTTTTCTCTCAGAACTGTGCGAAAACTTGTATTCCGGCTCAAAACAACGGGATACATCGTTTTAGATCGAAACTAGCAAGATTCACGAGCATCGATTTTACAAGTCCTCGAAGAGTACACGAGAGAACGGTGTAAACTTTTTCTCTCAGAACTGTGCGAAAACTTGTATTCCGGCTCAAAACAACGGGATACATCGTTTTAGATCGAAACTAGCAAGATTCACGAGCATCGATTTTACAAGTCCTCGAAGAGTACACGAGAGAACGGTGTAAACTTTTTCTCTCAGAACTGTGCGAAAACTTGTATTCCGGCTCAAAACAACGGGATACATCGTTTTAGATCGAAACTAGCAAGATTCACGAGCATCGATTTTACAAGTCTTCGAAGAGTATACGAGAGAAAGCTAAAACTTTTTCTCTCAGAACTGTGCGAAAACTTGTATTCCGGCTCAAAACAACGGGATACATCGTTTTAGATCGAAACTAGCAAGATTCACGAGCATCGATTTTACAAGTCCTCGAAGAGTACACGAGAGAACGAGTAAACTTTTTCTCTCAGAACTGTGCGAAAACTTGTATTCCGGCTCAAAACAACGGGATACATCGTTTTAGATCGAAACTAGCAAGATTCACGAGCATCGATTTTACAAGTCCTCGAAGAGTACACGAGAGAACGGTGTAAAACTTTTTCTCTCAGAACTGTGCGAAAACTTGTATTCCGGCTCAAAACAACGGGATACATCGTTTTAGATCGAAACTAGCAAGATTCACGAGCATCGATTTTACAAGTCCTCGAAGAGTACACGAGAGAACGGTGTAAACTTTTTCTCTCAGAACTGTGCGAAAACTTGTATTCCGGCTCAAAACAACGGGATACATCGTTTTAGATCGAAACTAGCAAGATTCACGAGCATCGATTTTACAAGTCTTCGAAGAGTATACGAGAGAAAGATAAAACTTTTTCTCTCAGAACTGTGCGAAAACTTGTATTCCGGCTCAAAACAACGGGATACATCGTTTTAGATCGAAACTAGCAAGATTCACGAGCATCGATTTTACAAGACCTCGAAGAGTACACGAGAGAACGGTGTAAACTTTTTCTCTCAGAACTGTGCGAAAACTTGTATTCCGGCTCAAAACAACGGGATACATCGTTTTAGATCGAAACTAGCAAGATTCACGAGCATCGATTTTACAAGTCCTCGAAGAGTACACGAGAGAACGGTGTAAAACTTTTTCTCTCAGAACTGTGCGAAAACTTGTATTCCGGCTCAAAACAACGGGATACATCGTTTTAGATCGAAACTAGCAAGATTCACGAGCATCGATTTTACAAGTCTTCGAAGAGTATACGAGAGAAAGATAAAACTTTTTCTCTCAGAACTGTGCGAAAACTTGTATTCCGGCTCAAAACAACGGGATACATCGTTTTAGATCGAAACTAGCAAGATTCACGAGCATCGATTTTACAAGTCTTCGAAGAGTATACGAGAGAAAGATAAAACTTTTTCTCTCAGAACTGTGCGAAAACTTGTATTCCGGCTCAAAACAACGGGATACATCGTTTTAGATCGAAACTAGCAAGATTCACGAGCATCGATTTTACAAGTCCTCGAAGAGTATACGAGAGAAAGATAAAACTTTTTCTCTCAGAACTGTGCCGAAAACTTGTATTCCGGCTCAAAACAACGGGATACATCGTTTTAGATCGAAACTAGCAAGATTCACGAGCATCGATTTTACAAGACCTCGAAGAGTACACGAGAGAACGGTGTAAACTTTTTCTCTCAGAACTGTGCGAAAACTTGTATTCCGGCTCAAAACAACGGGATACATCGTTTTAGATCGAAACTAGCAAGATTCACGAGCATCGATTTTACAAGACCTCGAAGAGTACACGAGAGAACGGTGTAAACTTTTTCTCTCAGAACTGTGCGAAAACTTGTATTCCGGCTCAAAACAACGGGATACATCGTTTTAGATCGAAACTAGCAAGATTCACGAGCATCGATTTTACAAGTCTTCGAAGAGTATACGAGAGAAAGATAAAACTTTTTCTCTCAGAGCTGTGCGAAAACTTGTATTCCGGCTCAAAACAACGGGATACATCGTTTTAGATCGAAACTAGCAAGATTCACGAGCATCGATTTTACAAGTCTTCGAAGAGTATACGAGAGAAAGATAAAACTTTTTCTCTCAGAACTGTGCGAAAACTTGTATTCCGGCTCAAAACAACGGGATACATCGTTTTAGATCGAAACTAGCAAGATTCACGAGCATCGATTTTACAAGACCTCGAAGAGTACACGAGAGAACGGTGTAAACTTTTTCTCTCAGAACTGTGCGAAAACTTGTATTCCGGCTCAAAACAACGGGATACATCGTTTTAGATCGAAACTAGCAAGATTCACGAGCATCGATTTTACAAGTCTTCGAAGAGTATACGAGAGAAAGATAAAACTTTTTCTCTCAGAACTGTGCGAAAACTTGTATTCCGGCTCAAAACAACGGGATACATCGTTTTAGATCGAAACTAGCAAGATTCACGAGCATCGATTTTACAAGTCCTCGAAGAGTACACGAGAGAACGGTGTAAACTTTTTCTCTCAGAACTGTGCGAAAACTTGTATTCCGGCTCAAAACAACGGGATACATCGTTTTAGATCGAAACTAGCAAGATTCACGAGCATCGATTTTACAAGTCTTCGAAGAGTAATACGAGAGAAAGATAAAACTTTTTCTCTCAGAACTGTGCGAAAACTTGTATTCCGGCTCAAAACAACGGGATACATCGTTTTAGATCGAAACTAGCAAGATTCACGAGCATCGATTTTACAAGACCTCGAAGAGTACACGAGAGAACGGTGTAAACTTTTTCTCTCAGAACTGTGCGAAAACTTGTATTCCGGCTCAAAACAACGGGATACATCGTTTTAGATCGAAACTAGCAAGATTCACGAGCATCGATTTTACAAGTCTTCGAAGAGTATACGAGAGAAAGATAAAACTTTTTCTCTCAGAACTGTGCGAAAACTTGTATTCCGGCTCAAAACAACGGGATACATCGTTTTAGATCGAAACTAGCAAGATTCACGAGCATCGATTTTACAAGACCTCGAAGAGTACACGAGAGAACGGTGTAAACTTTTTCTCTCAGAACTGTGCGAAAACTTGTATTCCGGCTCAAAACAACGGGATACATCGTTTTAGATCGAAACTAGCAAGATTCACGAGCATCGATTTTACAAGTCTTCGAAGAGTATACGAGAGAAAGCTAAAACTTTTTCTCTCAGAAACTGTGCGAAAACTTGTATTCCGGCTCAAAACAACGGGATACATCGTTTTAGATCGAAACTAGCAAGATTCACGAGCATCGATTTTACAAGTCCTCGAAGAGTATACGAGAGAAAGATAAAACTTTTTCTCTCAGAACTGTGCGAAAACTTGTATTCCGGCTCAAAACAACGGGATACATCGTTTTAGATCGAAACTAGCAAGATTCACGAGCATCGATTTTACAAGTCCTCGAAGAGTACACGAGAGAACGGTGTAAACTTTTTCTCTCAGAACTGTGCGAAAACTTGTATTCCGGCTCAAAACAACGGGATACATCGTTTTAGATCGAAACTAGCAAGATTCACGAGCATCGATTTTACAAGTCCTCGAAGAGTACACGAGAGAACGGTGTAAACTTTTTCTCTCAGAACTGTGCGAAAACTTGTATTCCGGCTCAAAACAACGGGATACATCGTTTTAGATCGAAACTAGCAAGATTCACGAGCATCGATTTTACAAGTCTTCGAAGAGTATACGAGAGAAAGATAAAACTTTTTTCTCTCAGAAACTGTGCGAAAACTTGTATTCCGGCTCAAAACAACGGGATACATCGTTTTAGATCGAAACTAGCAAGATTCACGAGCATCGATTTTACAAGACCTCGAAGAGTACACGAGAGAACGGTGTAAACTTTTTCTCTCAGAACTGTGCGAAAACTTGTATTCCGGCTCAAAACAACGGGATACATCGTTTTAGATCGAAACTAGCAAGATTCACGAGCATCGATTTTACAAGACCTCGAAGAGTACACGAGAGAACGGTGTAAACTTTTTCTCTCAGAACTGTGCGAAAACTTGTATTCCGGCTCAAAACAACGGGATACATCGTTTTAGATCGAAACTAGCAAGATTCACGAGCATCGATTTTACAAGTCTTCGAAGAGTATACGAGAGAAAGATAAAACTTTTTCTCTCAGAGCTGTGCGAAAACTTGTATTCCGGCTCAAAACAACGGGATACATCGTTTTAGATCGAAACTAGCAAGATTCACGAGCATCGATTTTACAAGTCTTCGAAGAGTATACGAGAGAAAGATAAAACTTTTTCTCTCAGAACTGTGCGAAAACTTGTATTCCGGCTCAAAACAACGGGATACATCGTTTTAGATCGAAACTAGCAAGATTCACGAGCATCGATTTTACAAGACCTCGAAGAGTACACGAGAGAACGGTGTAAACTTTTTCTCTCAGAACTGTGCGAAAACTTGTATTCCGGCTCAAAAACAACGGGATACATCGTTTTAGATCGAAAACTAGCAAGATTCGCGAGCATCGATTTTACAAGTCTTCGAAGAGTATACGAGAGAAAGATAAAACTTTTTCTCTCAAAACTGTGCGAAAACTTGTATTCCGGCTCAAAACAACGGGATACATCGTTTTAGATCGAAACTAGCAAGATTCACGAGCATCGATTTTACAAGTCCTCGAAGAGTATACGAGAGAAAGATAAAACTTTTTCTCTCAGAACTGTGCGAAAACTTGTATTCCGGCTCAAAACAACGGGATACATCGTTTTAGATCGAAACTAGCAAGATTCACGAGCATCGATTTTACAAGTCCTCGAAGAGTACACGAGAGAACGGTGTAAACTTTTTCTCTCAGAACTGTGCGAAAACTTGTATTCCGGCTCAAAACAACGGGATACATCGTTTTAGATCGAAACTAGCAAGATTCACGAGCATCGATTTTACAAGTCTTCGAAGAGTATACGAGAGAAAGATAAAACTTTTTCTCTCAGAACTGTGCGAAAACTTGTATTCCGGCTCAAAACAACGGGATACATCGTTTTAGATCGAAACTAGCAAGATTCACGAGCATCGATTTTACAAGACCTCGAAGAGTACACGAGAGAACGGTGTAAACTTTTTCTCTCAGAACTGTGCGAAAACTTGTATTCCGGCTCAAAACAACGGGATACATCGTTTTAGATCGAAACTAGCAAGATTCACGAGCATCGATTTTACAAGTCTTCGAAGAGTATACGAGAGAAAGATAAAACTTTTTCTCTCAGAACTGTGCGAAAACTTGTATTCCGGCTCAAAACAACGGGATACATCGTTTTAGATCGAAACTAGCAAGATTCACGAGCATCGATTTTACAAGTCCTCGAAGAGTACACGAGAGAACGGTGTAAACTTTTTCTCTCAGAACTGTGCGGAAAACTTGTATTCCGGCTCAAAACAACGGGATACATCGTTTTAGATCGAAACTAGCAAGATTCACGAGCATCGATTTTACAAGTCTTCGAAGAGTATACGAGAGAAAGATAAAACTTTTTCTCTCAGAACTGTGCCGAAAACTTGTATTCCGGCTCAAAACAACGGGATACATCGTTTTAGATCGAAACTAGCAAGATTCACGAGCATCGATTTTACAAGACCTCGAAGAGTACACGAGAGAACGGTGTAAACTTTTTCTCTCAGAACTGTGCGAAAAACTTGTATTCCGGCTCAAAACAACGGGATACATCGTTTTAGATCGAAACTAGCAAGATTCACGAGCATCGATTTTACAAGTCTTCGAAGAGTATACGAGAGAAAGATAAAACTTTTTCTCTCAGAACTGTGCGAAAACTTGTATTCCGGCTCAAAACAACGGGATACTTCGTTTTAGATCGAAACTAGCAAGATTCACGAGCATCGATTTTACAAGACCTCGAAGAGCACACGAGAGAACGGTGTAAACTTTTTCTCTCAGAACTGTGCGAAAACTTGTATTCCGGCTCAAAACAATGGGATACATCGTTTTAGATCGAAACTAGCAAGATTCACGAGCATCGATTTTACAAGTCTTCGAAGAGTATACGAGAGAAAGATAAAACTTTTTCTCTCAGAACTGTGCGAAAACTTGTATTCCGGCTCAAAACAACGGGATACATTGTTTTAGATCGAAACTAGCAAGGTTCACGAGCATCGATTTTACAAGTCCTCGAAGAGTACACGAGAGAACGGTGTAAACTTTTTCTCTCAGAACTGTGCGAAAACTTGTATTCCGGCTCAAAACAACGGGATACATCGTTTTAGATCGAAACTAGCAAGATTCACGAGCATCGATTTTACAAGTCTTCGAAGAGTATACGAGAGAAAGATAAAACTTTTTCTCTCAGAACTGTGCGAATACTTGTATTCCGGCTCAAAACAACGGGATACATCGTTTTAGATCGAAACTAGCAAGATTCACGAGCATCAATTTTACAAGACCTCGAAGAGTACACGAGAGAACGGTGTAAACTTTTTCTCTCAGAACTGTGCGAAAACTTGTATTCCGGCTCAAAACAACGGGATACATCGTTTTAGATCGAAACTAGCAAGATTCACGAGCATCGATTTTACAAGTCTTCGAAGAGTATACGAGAGAAAGCTAAAACTTTTTCTCTCAGAAACTGTGCGAAAACTTGTATTCCGGCTCAAAACAACGGGATACATCGTTTTAGATCGAAACTAGCAAGATTCACGAGCATCGATTTTACAAGTCCTCGAAGAGTATACGAGAGAAAGATAAAACTTTTTCTCTCAGAACTGTGCGAAAACTTGTATTCCGGCTCAAAACAACGGGATACATCGTTTTAGATCGAAACTAGCAAGATTCACGAGCATCGATTTTACAAGTCCTCGAAGAGTACAACGAGAGAACGGTGTAAACTTTTTCTCTCAGAACTGTGCGAAAACTTGTATTCCGGCTCAAAACAACGGGATACATCGTTTTAGATCGAAACTAGCAAGATTCACGAGCATCGATTTTACAAGTCTTCGAAGAGTATACGAGAGAAAGATAAAACTTTTTCTCTCAGAACTGTGCGAAAACTTGTATTCCGGCTCAAAACAACGGGATACATTGTTTTAGATCGAAACTAGCAAGATTCACGAGCATCGATTTTACAAGACCTCGAAGAGTACACGAGAGAACGGTGTAAACTTTTTCTCTCAGAACTGTGCGAAAACTTGTATTCCGGCTCAAAACAACGGGATACATCGTTTTAGATCGAAACTAGCAAGATTCACGAGCATCGATTTTACAAGACCTCGAAGAGTACACGAGAGAACGGTGTAAACTTTTTCTCTCAGAACTGTGCGAAAACTTGTATTCCGGCTCAAAACAATGGGATACATCGTTTTAGATCGAAACTAGCAAGATTCACGAGCATCGATTTTACAAGTCTTCGAAGAGTATACGAGAGAAAGATAAAACTTTTTCTCTCAGAACTGTGCGAAAACTTGTATTCCGGCTCAAAACAACGGGATACATTGTTTTAGATCGAAACTAGCAAGGTTCACGAGCATCGATTTTACAAGTCCTCGAAGAGTACACGAGAGAACGGTGTAAACTTTTTCTCTCAGAACTGTGCGAAAACTTGTATTCCGGCTCAAAACAACGGGATACATCGTTTTAGATCGAAACTAGCAAGATTCACGAGCATCGATTTTACAAGTCTTCGAAGAGTATACGAGAGAAAGATAACACTTTTTCTCTCAGAACTGTGCGAAAACTTGTATTCCGGCTCAAAAACAACGGGATACATCGTTTAGATTGAAACTAGCAAGATTCACGAGCATCGATTTTACAAGACCTCGAAGAGTACACGAGAGAACGGTGTAAACTTTTTCTCTCAGAAACTGTGCGAAAACTTGTATTCCGGCTCAAAACAACGGGATACATCGTTTTAGATCGAAACTAGCAAGATTCACGAGCATCGATTTTACAAGTCTTCGAAGAGTATACGAGAGAAAGATAAACTTTTTCTCTCAGAGCTGTGCGAAAACTTGTATTGCGGCTCAAAACAACGGGATACATCGTTTTAGATCGAAACTAGCAAGATTCACGAGCATCGATTTTACAAGTCCTCGAAGAGTACACGAGAGAACGGTGTAAACTTTTTCTCTCAGAACTGTGCGGAAACTTGTATTCCGGCTCAAAACAACGGGATACATCGTTTTAGATCGAAACTAGCAAGATTCACGAGCATCGATTTTACAAGTCTTCGAAGAGTATACGAGAGAAAGATAAAACTTTTTCTCTCAGAACTGTGCGAAAACTTGTATTCCGGCTCAAAACAACGGGATACATCGTTTTAGATCGAAACTAGCAAGATTCACGAGCATCGATTTTACAAGACCTCGAAGAGTACACGAGAGAACGGTGTAAACTTTTTCTCTCAGAACTGTGCGAAAACTTGTATTCCGGCTCAAAACAACGGGATACATCGTTTTAGATCGAAACTAGCAAGATTCACGAGCATCGATTTTTACAAGACCTCGAAGAGTACACGAGAGAACGGTGTAAACTTTTTCTCTCAGAACTGTGCGAAAAACTTGTATTCCGGCTCAAAACAACGGGATACATCGTTTTAGATCGAAACTAGCAAGATTCACGAGCATCGATTTTACAAGTCTTCGAAGAGTATACGAGAGAAAGATAAAACTTTTTCTCACAGAGCTGTGCGAAAACTTGTATTCCGGCTGAAAACAACGGGATACATCGTTTTAGATCGAAACTAGCAAGATTCACGAGCATCGATTTTACAAGTCTTCGAAGAGTATACGAGAGAAAGATAAAACTTTTTCTCTCAGAACTGTGCGAAAACTTGTATTCCGGCTCAAAACAACGGGATACATCGTTTTAGATCGAAACTAGCAAGATTCACGAGCATCGATTTTACAAGACCTCGAAGAGTACACGAGAGAACGGTGTAAACTTTTTCTCTCAGAACTGTGCGAAAACTTGTATTCCGGCTCAAAACAATGGGATACATCGTTTTAGATCGAAACTAGCAAGATTCACGAGCATCGATTTTACAAGTCTTCGAAGAGTATACGAGAGAAAGATAAAACTTTTTCTCTCAGAACTGTGCGAAAACTTGTATTCCGGCTCAAAACAACGGGATACATTGTTTTAGATCGAAACTAGCAAGGTTCACGAGCATCGATTTTACAAGTCCTCGAAGAGTACACGAGAGAACGGTGTAAACTTTTTTCTCTCAGAACTGTGCGAAAACTTGTATTCCGGCTCAAAACAACGGGATACATCGTTTTAGATCGAAACTAGCAAGATTCACGAGCATCGATTTTACAAGTCTTCGAAGAGTATACGAGAGAAAGATAAAACTTTTTCTCTCAGAACTGTGCGAAAACTTGTATTCCGGCTCAAAACAACGGGATACATCGTTTTAGATCGAAACTAGCAAGATTCACGAGCATCGATTTTACAAGACCTCGAAGAGTACACGAGAGAACGGTGTAAACTTTTTCTCTCAGAACTGTGCGAAAACTTGTATTCCGGCTCAAAAACAACGGGATACATCGTTTTAGATCGAAAACTAGCAAGATTCACGAGCATCGATTTTACAAGTCTTCGAAGAGTATACGAGAGAAAGATAAAACTTTTTCTCTCAAAACTGTGCGAAAACTTGTATTCCGGCTCAAAACAACGGGATACATCGTTTTAGATCGAAACTAGCAAGATTCACGAGCATCGATTTTACAAGTCCTCGAAGAGTATACGAGAGAAAGATAAAACTTTTTCTCTCAGAACTGTGCGAAAACTTGTATTCCGGCTCAAAACAACGGGATACATCGTTTTAGATCGAAACTAGCAAGATTCACGAGCATCGATTTTACAAGACCTCGAAGAGTACACGAGAGAACGGTGTAAACTTTTTCTCTCAGAACTGTGCGAAAACTTGTATTCCGGCTCAAAACAACGGGATACATCGTTTTAAATCGAAAACTAGCAAGATTCACGAGCATCGATTTTACAAGTCTTCGAAGAGTATACGAGAGAAAGATAAAACTTTTTCTCACAGAGCTGTGCGAAAACTTGTATTCCGGCTCAAAACAACGGGATACATCGTTTTAGATCGAAACTAGCAAGATTCACGAGCATCGATTTTACAAGTCTTCGAAGAGTATACGAGAGAAAGATAAAACTTTTTCTCTCAGAACTGTGCGAAAACTTGTATTCCGGCTCAAAACAACGGGATACATCGTTTTAGATCGAAACTAGCAAGATTCACGAGCATCGATTTTACAAGACCTCGAAGAGTACACGAGAGAACGGTGTAAACTTTTTCTCTCAGAACTGTGCGAAAACTTGTATTCCGGCTCAAAACAATGGGATACATCGTTTTAGATCGAAACTAGCAAGATTCACGAGCATCGATTTTACAAGTCTTCGAAGAGTATACGAGAGAAAGATAAAACTTTTTCTCTCAGAACTGTGCGAAAACTTGTATTCCGGCTCAAAACAACGGGATACATTGTTTTAGATCGAAACTAGCAAGGTTCACGAGCATCGATTTTACAAGTCCTCGAAGAGTACACGAGAGAACGGTGTAAACTTTTTCTCTCAGAACTGTGCGAAAACTTGTATTCCGGCTCAAAACAACGGGATACATCGTTTTAGATCGAAACTAGCAAGATTCACGAGCATCGATTTTACAAGTCTTCGAAGAGTATACGAGAGAAAGATAAAACTTTTTCTCTCAGAAACTGTGCGAAAACTTG
This sequence comes from Amblyomma americanum, assembly GCF_052857255.1. Lineage (NCBI taxonomy): Eukaryota > Metazoa > Arthropoda > Arachnida > Ixodida > Ixodidae > Amblyomma > Amblyomma americanum. Next base: position 51,174 of record NW_027526761.1, on the reverse strand, counting down.
TATTCCGGCTCAAAACAACGGGATACATCGTTTTAGATCGAAACTAGCAAGATTCACGAGCATCGATTTTACAAGACCTCGAAGAGTACACGAGAGAACGGTGTAAACTTTTTCTCTCAGAACTGTGCGAAAACTTGTATTCCGGCTCAAAACAACGGGATACATCGTTTTAGATCGAAACTAGCAAGATTCACGAGCATCGATTTTACAAGTCTTCGAAGAGTATACGAGAGAAAGATAAAACTTTTTCTCTCAAAACTGTGGCGAAAACTTGTATTCCGGCTCAAAACAACGGGATACATCGTTTTAGATCGAAACTAGCAAGATTCACGAGCATCGATTTTACAAGTCTTCGAAGAGTATACGAGAGAAAGATAAAACTTTTTCTCTCAGAACTGTGCGAAAACTTGTATTCCGGCTCAAAACAACGGGATACATTGTTTTAGATCGAAACTAGCAAGGTTCACGAGCATCGATTTTACAAGTCCTCGAAGAGTACACGAGAGAACGGTGTAAACTTTTTTCTCTCAGAACTGTGCGAAAACTTGTATTCCGGCTCAAAACAACGGGATACATCGTTTTAGATCGAAACTAGCAAGATTCACGAGCATCGATTTTACAAGTCTTCGAAGAGTATACGAGAGAAAGATAAAACTTTTTCTCTCAGAACTGTGCGAAAACTTGTATTCCGGCTCAAAACAACGGGATACATCGTTTTAGATCGAAACTAGCAAGATTCACGAGCATCGATTTTACAAGACCTCGAAGAGTACACGAGAGAACGGTGTAAACTTTTTCTCTCAGAACTGTGCGAAAACTTGTATTCCGGCTCAAAACAACGGGATACATCGTTTTAGATCGAAACTAGCAAGATTCACGAGCATCGATTTTACAAGTCTTCGTATACGAGAGAAAGATAAAACTTTTTCTCTCAAAACTGTGCGAAAACTTGTATTCCGGCTCAAAACAACGGGATACATCGTTTTAGATCGAAACTAGCAAGATTCACGAGCATCGATTTTACAAGTCCTCGAAGAGTATACGAGAGAAAGATAAAACTTTTTCTCTCAGAACTGTGCGAAAACTTGTATTCCGGCTCAAAACAACGGGATACATCGTTTTAGATCGAAACTAGCAAGATTCACGAGCATCGATTTTACAAGTCCTCGAAGAGTACACGAGAGAACGGTGTAAACTTTTTCTCTCAGAACTGTGCGAAAACTTGTATTCCGGCTCAAAACAACGGGATACATCGTTTTAGATCGAAACTAGCAAGATTCACGAGCATCGATTTTACAAGTCTTCGAAGAGTATACGAGAGAAAGATAAAACTTTTTCTCTCAGAACTGTGCGAAAACTTGTATTCCGGCTCAAAACAACGGGATACATCGTTTTAGATCGAAACTAGCAAGATTCACGAGCATCGATTTTACAAGACCTCGAAGAGTACACGAGAGAACGGTGTAAACTTTTTCTCTCAGAACTGTGCGAAAACTTGTATTCCGGCTCAAAACAACGGGATACATCGTTTTAGATCGAAACTAGCAAGATTCACGAGCATCGATTTTACAAGTCTTCGAAGAGTATACGAGAGAAAGATAAAACTTTTTCTCTCAGAGCTGTGCGAAAACTTGTATTCCGGCTCAAAACAACGGGATACATCGTTTTAGATCGAAACTAGCAAGATTCACGAGCATCGTACAAGTCTTCGAAGAGTATACGAGAGAAAGATAAAACTTTTTCTCTCAGAACTGTGCGAAAACTTGTATTCCGGCTCAAAACAACGGGATACATCGTTTTAGATCGAAACTAGCAAGATTCACGAGCATCGATTTTACAAGACCTCAAAGAGTACACGAGAGAACGGTGTAAACTTTTTCTCTCAGAACTGTGCGAAAACTTGTATTCCGGCTCAAAACAATGGGATACATCGTTTTAGATCGAAACTAGCAAGATTCGCGAGCATCGATTTTACAAGTCTTCGAAGAGTATACGAGAGAAAGATAAAACTTTTTCTCTCAAAACTGTGCAAAAACTTGTATTCCGGCTCAAAACAACGGGATACATCGTTTTAGATCGAAACTAGCAAGATTCACGAGCATCGATTTTACAAGTCCTCGAAGAGTATACGAGAGAAAGATAAAACTTTTTCTCTCAGAACTGTGCGAAAACTTGTATTCCGGCTCAAAACAACGGGATACATCGTTTTAGATCGAAACTAGCAAGATTCACGAGCATCGATTTTACAAGTCCTCGAAGAGTACACGAGAGAACGGTGTAAACTTTTTCTCTCAGAACTGTGCGAAAACTTGTATTCCGGCTCAAAACAACGGGATACATCGTTTTAGATCGAAACTAGCAAGATTCACGAGCATCGATTTTACAAGACCTCGAAGAGTACACGAGAGAACGGTGTAAACTTTTTCTCTCAGAACTGTGCGAAAACTTGTATTCCGGCTCAAAACAATGGGATACATCGTTTTAGATCGAAACTAGCAAGATTCACGAGCATCGATTTTACAAGTCTTCGAAGAGTATACGAGAGAAAGATAAAACTTTTTCTCTCAGAACTGTGCGAAAACTTGTATTCCGGCTCAAAACAACGGGATACATTGTTTTAGATCGAAACTAGCAAGGTTCACGAGCATCGATTTTACAAGTCCTCGAAGAGTACACGAGAGAACGGTGTAAACTTTTTCTCTCAGAACTGTGCGAAAACTTGTATTCCGGCTCAAAACAACGGGATACATCGTTTTAGATCGAAACTAGCAAGATTCACGAGCATCGATTTTACAAGTCTTCGAAGAGTATACGAGAGAAAGATAAAACTTTTTCTCTCAGAACTGTGCGAAAACTTGTATTCCGGCTCAAAACAACGGGATACATCGTTTTAGATCGAAACTAGCAAGATTCACGAGCATCGATTTTACAAGACCTCGAAGAGTACACGAGAGAACGGTGTAAACTTTTTCTCTCAGAACTGTGCGAAAACTTGTATTCCGGCTCAAAACAACGGGATACATCGTTTTAGATCGAAACTAGCAAGATTCACGAGCATCGATTTTACAAGTCTTCGAAGAGTATACGAGAGAAAGATAAAACTTTTTCTCTCAAAACTGTGCGAAAACTTGTATTCCGGCTCAAAACAACGGGATACATCGTTTTAGATCGAAACTAGCAAGATTCACGAGCATCGATTTTACAAGTCCTCGAAGAGTATACGAGAGAAAGATAAAACTTTTTCTCTCAGAACTGTGCGAAAACTTGTATTCCGGCTCAAAACAACGGGATACATCGTTTTAGATCGAAACTAGCAAGATTCACGAGCATCGATTTTACAAGACCTCGAAGAGTACACGAGAGAACGGTGTAAACTTTTTCTCTCAGAACTGTGCGAAAACTTGTATTCCGGCTCAAAACAACGGGATACATCGTTTTAAATCGAAACTAGCAAGATTCACGAGCATCGATTTTACAAGTCTTCGAAGAGTATACGAGAGAAAGATAAAACTTTTTCTCACAGAGCTGTGCGAAAACTTGTATTCCGGCTCAAAACAACGGGATACATCGTTTTAGATCGAAACTAGCAAGATTCACGAGCATCGATTTTACAAGTCTTCGAAGAGTATACGAGAGAAAGATAAAACTTTTTCTCTCAGAACTGTGCGAAAACTTGTATTCCGGCTCAAAACAACGGGATACATTGTTTTAGATCGAAACTAGCAAGATTCACGAGCATCGATTTTACAAGACCTCGAAGAGTACACGAGAGAACGGTGTAAACTTTTTCTCTCAGAACTGTGCGAAAACTTGTATTCCGGCTCAAAACAATGGGATACATTGTTTTAGATCGAAACTAGCAAGGTTCACGAGCATCGATTTTACAAGTCCTCGAAGAGTACACGAGAGAACGGTGTAAACTTTTTCTCTCAGAACTGTGCGAAAACTTGTATTCCGGCTCAAAACAACGGGATACATCGTTTTAGATCGAAACTAGCAAGATTCACGAGCATCGATTTTACAAGTCTTCGAAGAGTATACGAGAGAAAGATAAAACTTTTTCTCTCAGAACTGTGCGAAAACTTGTATTCCGGCTCAAAACAACGGGATACATCGTTTTAGATCGAAACTAGCAAGATTCACGAGCATCGATTTTACAAGACCTCGAAGAGTACACGAGAGAACGGTGTAAACTTTTTCTCTCAGAACTGTGCGAAAACTTGTATTCCGGCTCAAAACAACGGGATACATCGTTTTAGATCGAAACTAGCAAGATTCACGAGCATCGATTTTACAAGTCTTCGAAGAGTATACGAGAGAAAGATAAAACTTTTTCTCTCAAAACTGTGCGAAAACTTGTATTCCGGCTCAAAACAACGGGATACATCGTTTTAGATCGAAACTAGCAAGATTCACGAGCATCGATTTTACAAGTCTTCGAAGAGTATACGAGAGAAAGATAAAACTTTTTCTCTCAGAACTGTGCGAAAACTTGTATTCCGGCTCAAAACAACGGGATACATTGTTTTAGATCGAAACTAGCAAGGTTCACGAGCATCGATTTTACAAGTCCTCGAAGAGTACACGAGAGAACGGTGTAAACTTTTTCTCTCAGAACTGTGCGAAAACTTGTATTCCGGCTCAAAACAACGGGATACATCGTTTTAGATCGAAACTAGCAAGATTCACGAGCATCGATTTTACAAGTCTTCGAAGAGTATACGAGAGAAAGATAAAACTTTTTCTCTCAGAACTGTGCGAAAACTTGTATTCCGGCTCAAAACAACGGGATACATCGTTTTAGATCGAAACTAGCAAGATTCACGAGCATCGATTTTACAAGACCTCGAAGAGTACACGAGAGAACGGTGTAAACTTTTTCTCTCAGAACTGTGCGAAAACTTGTATTCCGGCTCAAAACAACGGGATACATCGTTTTAGATCGAAACTAGCAAGATTCACGAGCATCGATTTTACAAGTCTTCGAAGAGTATACGAGAGAAAGATAAAACTTTTTCTCTCAAAACTGTGCGAAAACTTGTATTCCGGCTCAAAACAACGGGATACATCGTTTTAGATCGAAACTAGCAAGATTCACGAGCATCGATTTTACAAGTCCTCGAAGAGTATACGAGAGAAAGATAAAACTTTTTCTCTCAGAACTGTGCGAAAACTTGTATTCCGGCTCAAAACAACGGGATACATCGTTTTAGATCGAAACTAGCAAGATTCACGAGCATCGATTTTACAAGTCCTCGAAGAGTACACGAGAGAACGGTGTAAACTTTTTCTCTCAGAACTGTGCGAAAACTTGTATTCCGGCTCAAAACAACGGGATACATCGTTTTAGATCGAAACTAGCAAGATTCACGAGCATCGATTTTACAAGTCTTCGAAGAGTATACGAGAGAAAGATAAAACTTTTTCTCTCAGAACTGTGCGAAAACTTGTATTCCGGCTCAAAACAACGGGATACATCGTTTTAGATCGAAACTAGCAAGATTCACGAGCATCGATTTTACAAGACCTCGAAGAGTACACGAGAGAACGGTGTAAACTTTTTCTCTCAGAACTGTGCGAAAACTTGTATTCCGGCTCAAAACAACGGGATACATCGTTTTAGATCGAAACTAGCAAGATTCACGAGCATCGATTTTACAAGTCTTCGAAGAGTATACGAGAGAAAGATAAAACTTTTTCTCTCAGAGCTGTGCGAAAACTTGTATTCCGGCTCAAAACAACGGGATACATCGTTTTAGATCGAAACTAGCAAGATTCACGAGCATCGTACAAGTCTTCGAAGAGTATACGAGAGAAAGATAAAACTTTTTCTCTCAGAACTGTGCGAAAACTTGTATTCCGGCTCAAAACAACGGGATACATCGTTTTAGATCGAAACTAGCAAGATTCACGAGCATCGATTTTACAAGACCTCAAAGAGTACACGAGAGAACGGTGTAAACTTTTTCTCTCAGAACTGTGCGAAAACTTGTATTCCGGCTCAAAACAATGGGATACATCGTTTTAGATCGAAACTAGCAAGATTCGCGAGCATCGATTTTACAAGTCTTCGAAGAGTATACGAGAGAAAGATAAAACTTTTTCTCTCAAAACTGTGCGAAAACTTGTATTCCGGCTCAAAACAACGGGATACATCGTTTTAGATCGAAACTAGCAAGATTCACGAGCATCGATTTTACAAGTCCTCGAAGAGTATACGAGAGAAAGATAAAACTTTTTCTCTCAGAACTGTGCGAAAACTTGTATTCCGGCTCAAAACAACGGGATACATCGTTTTAGATCGAAACTAGCAAGATTCACGAGCATCGATTTTACAAGTCCTCGAAGAGTACACGAGAGAACGGTGTAAACTTTTTCTCTCAGAACTGTGCGAAATCTTGTATTCCGGCTCAAAACAACGGGATACATCGTTTTAGATCGAAACTAGCAAGATTCACGAGCATCGATTTTACAAGACCTCGAAGAGTACACGAGAGAACGGTGTAAACTTTTTCTCTCAGAACTGTGCGAAAACTTGTATTCCGGCTCAAAACAACGGGATACATCGTTTTAGATCGAAACTAGCAAGATTCACGAGCATCGATTTTACAAGTCTTCGAAGAGTATACGAGAGAAAGATAAAACTTTTTTTCTCAAAACTGTGCGAAAACTTGTATTCCGGCTCAAAACAACGGGATACATCGTTTTAGATCGAAACTAGCAAGATTCACGAGCATCGATTTTACAAGTCCTCGAAGAGTATACGAGAGAAAGATAAAACTTTTTCTCTCAGAACTGTGCGAAAACTTGTATTCCGGCTCAAAACAACGGGATACATCGTTTTAGATCGAAACTAGCAAGATTCACGAGCATCGATTTTACAAGTCCACGAAGAGTACACGAGAGAACGGTGTAAACTTTTTCTCTCAGAACTGTGCGAAAACTTGTATTCCGGCTCAAAACAACGGGATACATCGTTTTAGATCGAAACTAGCAAGATTCACGAGCATCGATTTTACAAGTCTTCGAAGAGTATACGAGAGAAAGATAAAACTTTTTCTCTCAGAACTGTGCGAAAACTTGTATTCCGGCTCAAAACAACGGGATACATCGTTTTAGATCGAAACTAGCAAGATTCACGAGCATCGATTTTACAAGTCTTCGAAGAGTATACGAGAGAAAGATAAAACTTTTTCTCTCAGAACTGTGCGAAAACTTGTATTCCGGCTCAAAACAACGGGATACATCGTTTTAGATCGAAACTAGCAAGATTCACGAGCATCGATTTTACAAGACCTCGAAGAGTACACGAGAGAACGGTGTAAACTTTTTCTCTCAGAACTGTGCGAAAACTTGTATTCCGGCTCAAAACAATGGGATACATCGTTTTAGATCGAAACTAGCAAGATTCACGAGCATCGATTTTACAAGTCTTCGAAGAGTATACGAGAGAAAGATAAAACTTTTTCTCTCAGAACTGTGCGAAAACTTGTATTCCGGCTCAAAACAACGGGATACATTGTTTTAGATCGAAACTAGCAAGGTTCACGAGCATCGATTTTACAAGTCCTCGAAGAGTACACGAGAGAACGGTGTAAACTTTTTCTCTCAGAACTGTGCGAAAACTTGTATTCCGGCTCAAAACAACGGGATACATCGTTTTAGATCGAAACTAGCAAGATTCACGAGCATCGATTTTACAAGTCTTCGAAGAGTATACGAGAGAAAGATAAAACTTTTTCTCTCAGAACTGTGCGAAAACTTGTATTCCGGCTCAAAACAACGGGATACATCGTTTTAGATCGAAACTAGCAAGATTCACGAGCATCGATTTTACAAGACCTCGAAGAGTACACGAGAGAACGGTGTAAACTTCTTCTCTCAGAACTGTGCGAAAACTTGTATTCCGGCTCAAAACAACGGGATACATCGTTTTAGATCGAAACTAGCAAGATTCACGAGCATCGATTTTACAAGTCTTCGAAGAGTATACGAGAGAAAGATAAAACTTTTTCTCTCAAAACTGTGCGAAAACTTGTATTCCGGCTCAAAACAACGGGATACATCGTTTTAGATCGAAACTAGCAAGATTCACGAGCATCGATTTTACAAGTCCTCGAAGAGTATACGAGAGAAAGATAAAACTTTTTCTCTCAGAACTGTGCGAAAACTTGTATTCGGGCTCAAAACAACGGGATACATCGTTTTAGATCGAAACTAGCAAGATTCACGAGCATCGATTTTACAAGTCCTCGAAGAGTACACGAGAGAACGGTGTAAACTTTTTCTCTCAGAACTGTGCGAAAACTTGTATTCCGGCTCAAAACAACGGGATACATCGTTTTAGATCGAAACTAGCAAGATTCACGAGCATCGATTTTACAAGTCTTCGAAGAGTATACGAGAGAAAGATAAAACTTTTTCTCTCAGAACTGTGCGAAAACTTGTATTCCGGCTCAAAACAACGGGATACATCGTTTTAGATCGAAACTAGCAAGATTCACGAGCATCGATTTTACAAGACCTCGAAGAGTACACGAGAGAACGGTGTAAACTTTTTCTCTCAGAACTGTGCGAAAACTTGTATTCCGGCTCAAAACAACGGGATACATCGTTTTAGATCGAAACTAGCAAGATTCACGAGCATCGATTTTACAAGTCTTCGAAGAGTATACGAGAGAAAGATAAAACTTTTTCTCTCAGAGCTGTGCGAAAACTTGTATTCCGGCTCAAAACAACGGGATACATCGTTTTAGATCGAAACTAGCAAGATTCACGAGCATCGTACAAGTCTTCGAAGAGTATACGAGAGAAAGATAAAACTTTTTCTCTCAGAACTGTGCGAAAACTTGTATTCCGGCTCAAAACAACGGGATACATCGTTTTAGATCGAAACTAGCAAGATTCACGAGCATCGATTTTACAAGACCTCAAAGAGTACACGAGAGAACGGTGTAAACTTTTTCTCTCAGAACTGTGCGAAAACTTGTATTCCGGCTCAAAACAATGGGATACATCGTTTTAGATCGAAACTAGCAAGATTCACGAGCATCGATTTTACAAGACCTCGAAGAGTACACGAGAGAACGGTGTAAACTTTTTCTCTCAGAACTGTGCGAAAACTTGTATTCCGGCTCAAAACAACGGGATACATCGTTTTAGATCGAAACTAGCAAGATTCACGAGCATCGATTTTACAAGTCTTCGAAGAGTATACGAGAGAAAGATAAAACTTTTTTTCTCAAAACTGTGCGAAAACTTGTATTCCGGCTCAAAACAACGGGATACATCGTTTTAGATCGAAACTAGCAAGATTCACGAGCATCGATTTTACAAGTCCTCGAAGAGTATACGAGAGAAAGATAAAACTTTTTCTCTCAGAACTGTGCGAAAACTTGTATTCCGGCTCAAAACAACGGGATACATCGTTTTAGATCGAAACTAGCAAGATTCACGAGCATCGATTTTACAAGACCTCGAAGAGTACACGAGAGAACGGTGTAAACTTTTTCTCTCAGAACTGTGCGAAAACTTGTATTCCGGCTCAAAACCACGGGATACATCGTTTTAGATCGAAACTAGCAAGATTCACGAGCATCGATTTTACAAGTCTTCGAAGAGTATACGAGAGAAAGATAAAACTTTTTTTCTCAAAACTGTGCGAAAACTTGTATTCCGGCTCAAAACAACGGGATACATCGTTTTAGATCGAAACTAGCAAGATTCACGAGCATCGATTTTACAAGTCCTCGAAGAGTATACGAGAGAAAGATAAAACTTTTTCTCTCAGAACTGTGCGAAAACTTGTATTCCGGCTCAAAACAACGGGATACATCGTTTTAGATCGAAACTAGCAAGATTCACGAGCATCGATTTTACAAGTCCTCGAAGAGTACACGAGAGAACGGTGTAAACTTTTTCTCTCAGAACTGTGCGAAAACTTGTATTCCGGCTCAAAACAACGGGATACATCGTTTTAGATCGAAACTAGCAAGATTCACGAGCATCGATTTTACAAGACCTCGAAGAGTACACGAGAGAACGGTGTAAACTTTTTCTCTCAGAACTGTGCGAAAACTTGTATTCCGGCTCAAAACAACGGGATACATCGTTTTAGATCGAAACTAGCAAGATTCACGAGCATCGATTTTACAAGTCTTCGAAGAGTATACGAGAGAAAGATAAAACTTTTTTTCTCAGAGCTGTGCGAAAACTTGTATTCCGGCTCAAAACAACGGGATACATCGTTTTAGATCGAAACTACCAAGATTCACGAGCATCGATTTTACAAGTCCTCGAAGAGTACACGAGAGAACGGTGTAAACGTTTTCTCTCAGAACTGTGCGGAAACTTGTATTCCGGCTCAAAACAACGGGATACATCGTTTTAGATCGAAACTAGCATGATTCACGAGCATCGATTTTACAAGACCTCGAAGAGTACACGAGAGAATGGTGTAAACGTTTTCTCTCAGAACTGTGCGAAAACTTGTATTCCGGCTCAAAACAACGGGATACATCGTTTTAGATCGAAACTAGCAAGATTCACGAGCATCGATTTTACAAGTCCTCGAAGAGTACACGAGAGAACGGTGTAAACTTTTTCTCTCAGAACTGTGCGGAAACTTGTATTCCGGCTCAAAACAACGGGATACATCGTTTTAGATCGAAACTAGCAAGATTCACGAGCATCGATTTTACAAGTCTTCGAAGAGTATACGAGAGAAAGATAAAACTTTTTTTCTCAGAACTGTGCGAAAACTTGTATTCCGGCTCAAAACAACGGGATACATCGTTTTAGATCGAAACTAGCAAGATTCACGAGCATCGATTTTACAAGACCTCGAAGAGTACACGAGAGAACGGTGTAAACTTTTTCTCTCAGAACTGTGCGAAAACTTGTATTCCGGCTCAAAACAACGGGATACATCGTTTTAGATCGAAACTAGCAAGATTCACGAGCATTCACGGGGGGCACGATTCACGGGGGGCACGACGCCGTATTGGCAATGGAGCACTTACCTTTCACACTGTTCCAGGCTGCCCTACTCCTTGGCTCATCGCTACCTTGTTTGGCATCGGATGTGGTCTTCACCTGCCCAGTTGAGAACGCGAATCAACCCGCGGATTGGACGCAACAGCCTTGCCTACAGATCCATCTGGAAGGAAACCTGTTCTTCGGCTGGCAACCACGGTCGTTCATCACCAGCGATACCACTATCAGCGCCGGCCACACGGAATATAAGCTGCTGCCCGTGAACGCCCCTCTGGGGCACGACGCCGTATTGGCAATGGAGCACTTACCTTTCACACTGTTCCAGGCTGCCCTACTCCTTGGCTCATCGCTACCTTGTTTGGCATCGGATGTGGTCTTCACCTGCCCAGTTGAGAACGCGAATCAACCCGCGGATTGGACGCAACAGCCTTGCCTACAGATCCATCTGGAAGGAAACCTGTTCTTCGGCTGGCAACCACGGTCGTTCATCACCAGCGATACCACTATCAGCGCCGGCCACACGGAATATAAGCTGCTGCCCGTGAACGCCCCTCTGGGGCACGATGCCGTATTGGCAATGGAGCACTTACCTTTCACACTGTTCCAGGTGAGTTACCTTGATCATTGCACTTGCCTAAGAAGCAAGAATCGCTGCTTGTTTTTGGTGTCGTGCCCCAGAGAGTGGTTATTTGCCCTAGAAGCATGCGAGGAAACTGTGCAACATTGCTTAAGTAGTTTATTCTTAATTCTTTCCGGGGATGTGGAAACAAACCCCGGACCTGATTCTAATGACATCCTGGCTACTGTGCTGGAGACTGTACAAAGGATCGAATCCGGCCAAGATGGAATTCGAAGTGATTTGAGAGAGTTGAAGCAGTGGCAAGCGTCAGTAGACATTGAACTGAAGCAGTTGTCTTCTAGACTTCGCAGTGTTGAAGTGGACGTTTCAGATCTAAAAAACAATTCCGCTGCGTCTTCGGCTGATTCTCCTGGTGCAGTTTCCAGCGTCATCTCTGACCAGCTCAGAATTATTGAATCGCGTTGTAATGACGCGGAAAACAGGCTGAGACGCTGCAACTTGCTTTTTTTCGGCCTTTCCGATGACATATCTGAGACATGGCCAAGTGCTGAAACAAAAGTGATTGACCTGTGCAAGAAGGAATTGGACATTACAGTAGATTCATCGCAAATAGAACGGGCACACCGCATTGGTAAATACGACCCGGAAAAGTGCAGGCCAGTGATGGTAAAATTCACATTGTTTAAGGACAAACAACAGATCATTGGGAACGGCATCAAGCTGAAAGGAACTAACTATGCTGTGCGCGAAGATTTTTCCTTTCAGACACGACTGGCTAGAAGGAAGTTGATCGAATTTGCCAAACCACAAAAAGTTCCGTACAAGCTAAATGTCGATAAGCTGAGAATAAACGATAGTGTTTACGTGTACGACGCCGCTACTGACACCGTAAAACTATCTTCCGCATAGGTAAGGTGTTGCTCGGCTACACGTGTCATCAGGAATGAACAAACATCTTACCGCAATAACACCGCGCAATCGCAGCTCTCCTTACTTTTCACTAACATATGCAGCATTCTTCCTAAGCGCATCGAACTTTGTTCATACCTTGACAATTGTGAATGCGACATTTTAATACTAACCGAAACGTGGCTCCATAAAGATATTAGGAACGATGAAATCTTGCCTGATATGGACAGTTTCACTATCTACAGAAACGATAGGAGCGACAGAAGGGGAGGAGGGGTGTTGATTGCTGCTAAAAAGCATATAACTTCTTTTCCCATTGATATTCCTAGTAAATTAGAAATTTTGTGGGTTTGCATCACATCGCCATCTTCCAAGCATCTTCTTGGAGTTTGTTACAGACCACCAGATAGTCCGCAATCATTCGTCTCTGATCTACATGATAACCTAACTGAAGCAAAAGCTAAATTTCCAAAAGCAAGTATTTGTCTACTTGGTGACTTCAACTTTCCCGAAATTGACTGGCAGAGCTTAAGTTCGAGAACACGAGATGGCACTAATTTTGTTCAACTAACTCTCGATTTCTCTTTGGTACAATTAGTCGAAAAACCTACCCGAGGAAACAATAAGCTTGACCTCGTCTTCTCGTCAGTCCCAGACAATATAAGCCCTATCTCTTATTCTGATGGCTTCAGTGATCACGAACTGCTTAATTTCACGATTTCCTTGCCTTCATGCGCACGTGCACAAACACATAAACGTATTTTTGATTATAACCGCGCTGACTACAATGCCATTAATATCGGGTTACAATCCTTTTGTGACACATATCTTCCGACTTTTTCTCAGCGTTCGGCCAACGATAACTGGGTTTTGTTCAAAAATAGTTTACTGGAATTAGTACACCGTCATATACCACTGCTCACCCTCCGCACGAACGCGTCTAAACCATGGTTCAACAGGATGTTACATGCATTAAAAAACAAGAAAAAGCGACTATTCAAAGCTGCCAAACGCCTTGGCACACCGGCTTCATGGCAGAAACACAAAACCGCCGAAAAAACATATTGTAGTGCCATCCGCAAAGCAAAGCTTAAATATTATTCCCATGACCTTCAATCCCTTATGACACACAACCCTAAAAAATTTTGGAAAACGATATCACCTATTGACACTCCGGTTCATGTTTCGTTGTTGGATAACACTGGTGCTCCAGCTATAGAAGAAGAATGCCCACTTATATTTAATAATTATTTTTCTTCAGTGTTCACACAGGAAGACCATTCCACTACTCCACCATTAGTAGATGCCGATTACCAGTACATGAGTCCCATAGAAATAAGTGTCTCCGGTATTGCAGCATTAATAAACAATCTTAAGATTTCGACTTCTGCTGGCATTGATGATATTAATACAAAAATTCTGAAAAGCACAGTGATCCATTCAAGCAATATTCTCTTCCATATATTTCGTCAGTCGCTATCAACTGGTGAAATTCCAAGGGATTGGAAAATTGGTAAAATCATCCCCATCTTCAAATCAGGTGATAAAACGAACGCGCAAAATTATCGCCCCATATCATTGACATCTGTCCCATGTAAGATCCTCGAACACATCATCGTATCAGCAGTGGCGCAGCATCTAGATAGTAATAATTTCTTTTTTTCTAACCAGCACGGGTTCAGGAAAGGCTTCTCTTGTGAGACCCAACTACTGGAATTTACTAACGAGCTACTACACAACATGGACGAGAACTTCCAAACAGACTGCATATTCTTAGATTTCTCAAAAGCATTCGACCGCGTTGCGCACTCACGCTTAATAGGTAAAATTACTTCCCTCAACCTAGACTCACTAACAACCTCATGGCTAAGGAATTTCTTGTCTTTTCGTAAACAGTTCACGGTTGTTAACGGCCACTCATCTCCGTTTAGCGATGTTCTATCTGGTGTTCCTCAAGGAAGCGTCCTGGGCCCGTTGCTGTTCCTGATTTACATTAATGATCTGCCATCTAACATTACATCAACTATTCGCTTGTTCGCAGATGACTGCATAATTTACCGCAAAATCCGATCACCTGCAGACCTTGCACTTCAAAGGGACCTCGATCATGTAACCGCTTGGTGTTCATCATGGCAAATGTCACTTAACACTGAAAAATGCAAGTTAATGACATTCAGCCGCAAAAAATCTAACTCTTCGTTCAATTACATGCTCGATAACAGCTTAGTCTCTCAGGTGTCTTCTTACAAATACCTCAGTGTCCATTTTTCATGTAACTTGTCCTGGTCCACTCATATACAGAAAATAACAGCTAAAGCATCCCGGACCTTAGGATACCTAAAACGGAATCTTCATGGAAGTTCTGCTACTACCCATAAGCTCGCCTATCAAACATTTGTTCGTCCGCAACTCGAGTATGCATCATCCATTTGGTCACCTCACCAGGCTTATTTAATTAACTCCCTTGAATCAGTCCAAAATCGTGCTGCGCGTTTCATCTCCAGAAACTATGACCGTCACTCAAGCGTCACAAACATTAAATTATCGCTCTCTCTTTGTACCTTGCAATCATGAAGATTAATTGCCCTAATCTGCTTATTTCACAAGATAGTCTATAGCACTAATCTTTCGACTCTCCCTCTTGCCCAACCTCACCGCACCTCGCGCCGTTTAAACAACCATCTCAGCTTCAAACGCCTTTCAGGTAAAACCGTTGCATTCAATTCATCCGCTTTGCCGCAGGCTATTGTTCACTGGAATGGTCTTCCGGAACACATCGTCAATATTCGTGATCCAGCTTCTTTTAGGACCGAAATAACAGCCATTTTTTCTAATTACTGACGCGTCAATAACTATTGTATAATGATGTTCTTACTGTTTGATGAGTACTAACAGTCAATCAGCATTATATAATCATGTCATTCATGCTCATTCATGATCCAGCTTCTTTTAGGACCGAAATAACAGCCATTTTTTCTAATTACTGACGCGTCAATAACTATTGTATAATGATGTTCTTACTGTTTAATGAGTACTAACAGTCAATCAGCATTATATAATCATGTCATTCATGCTCCTGTTATTACCCCTATTTATGTAATCCCCCCCTCACACAATACTCCATGCTTGGAGCCTGTGAGGCAACGTGAATAAACATCGATTTTACAAGTCTTCGAAGAGTATACGAGAGAAAGATAAAACTTTTTCTCTCAAAACTGTGCGAAAACTTGTATTCCGGCTCAAAACAACGGGATACATCGTTTTAGATCGAAACTAGCAAGATTCAAGAGCATCGATTTTACAAGTCCTCGAAGAGTATACGAGAGAAAGATAAAACTTTTTCTCTCAGAACTGTGCGAAAACTTGTATTCCGGCTCAAAACAACGGGATACATCGTTTTAGATCGAAACTAGCAAGATTCACGAGCATCGATTTTACAAGTCCTCGAAGAGTACACGAGAGAACGGTGTAAACTTTTTCTCTCAGAACTGTGCGAAAACTTGTATTCCGGCTCAAAACAACGGGATACATCGTTTTAGATCGAAACTAGCAAGATTCACGAGCATCGATTTTACAAGTCTTCGAAGAGTATACGAGAGAAAGATAAAACTTTTTCTCTCAGAACTGTGCGAAAACTTGTATTCCGGCTCAAAACAACGAGATACATCGTTTTAGATCGAAACTAGCAAGATTCACGAGCATCGATTTTACAAGACCTCGAAGAGTATACGAGAGAAAGATAAAACTTTTTCTCTCAGAACTGTGCGAAAACTTGTATTCCGGCTCAAAACAACCGGATACATCGTTTTAGATCGAAACTAGCAAGATTCACGAGCATCGATTTTACAAGTCTTCGAAGAGTATACGAGAGAAAGATAAAACTTTTTCTCTCAGAACTGTGCGAAAACTTGTATTCCGGCTCAAAACAACGGGATACATCGTTTTAGATCGAAACTAGCAAGATTCACGAGCATCAATTTTACAAGTCTTCGAAGAGTATACGAGAGAAAGATAAAACTTTTTCTCTCAGAACTGTGCGAAAACTTGTATTCCGGATCAAAACAACGGGATACATCGTTTTAGATCGAAACTAGCAAGATTCACGAGCATCGATTTTACAAGTCCTCGAAGAGTACACGAGAGAACGGTGTAAACTTTTTCTCTCAGAACTGTGCGAAAACTTGTATTCCGGCTCAAAACAACGGGATACATCGTTTTAGATCGAAACTAGCGAGATTCACGAGCATCGATTTTACAAGTCTTCGAAGAGTATACGAGAGAAAGATAAAACTTTTTCTCTCAGAACTGTGCGAAAACTTGTATTCCGGCTCAAAACAACCGGATACATCGTTTTAGATCGAAACTAGCAAGATTCACGAGCATCGATTTTACAAGTCTTCGAAGAGTATACGAGAGAAAGATAAAACTTTTTCTCTCAGAACTGTGCGAAAACTTGTATTCCGGCTCAAAACAACGGGATACATCGTTTTAGATCGAAACTAGCAAGATTCACGAGCATCAATTTTACAAGTCTTCGAAGAGTATACGAAAGATAAAACTTTTTCTCTCAGAACTGTGCGAAAACTTGTATTCCGGATCAAAACAACGGGATACATCGTTTTAGATCGAAACTAGCAAGATTCACGAGCATCGATTTTACAAGTCCTCGAAGAGTACACGAGAGAACGGTGTAAACTTTTTCTCTCAGAACTGTGCGAAAACTTGTATTCCGGCTCAAAACAACGGGATACATCGTTTTAGATCGAAACTAGCGAGATTCACGAGCATCGATTTTACAAGTCTTCGAAGAGTATACGAGAGAAAGATAAAACTTTTTCTCTCAGAACTGTGCGAAAACTTGTATTCCGGCTCAAAACAACGGGATACATCGTTTTAGATCGAAACTAGCAAGATTCACGAGCATCGATTTTACAAGTCTTCGAAGAGTATACGAGAGAAAGATAAAACTTTTTCTCTCAGAACTGTGCGAAAACTTGTATTCCGGCTCAAAACAACGGGATACATCGTTTTAGATCGAAATTAGCAAGATTCACGAGCATCGATTTTACAAGTCTTCGAAGAGTATACGAGAGAAAGATAAAACTTTTTCTCTCAGAACTGTGCGAAAAGTTGTATTCCGGCTCAAAACAACGGGATACATCGTTTTAGATCGAAACTAGCAAGATTCACGAGCATCAATTTTACAAGTCTTCGAAGAGTATACGAGAGAAAGATAAAACTTTTTCTCTCAGAACTGTGCGAAAACTTGTATTCCGGCTCAAAACAACGGGATACATCGTTTTAGATCGAAACTAGCAAGATTCACGAGCATCGATTTTACAAGTCCTCGAAGAGTACACGAGAGAACGGTGTAAACTTTTTCTCTCAGAACTGTGCGAAAACTTGTATTCCGGCTCAAAACAACGGGATACATCGTTTTAGATCGAAACTAGCAAGATTCACGAGCATCGATTCTACAAGTCTTCGAAGAGTATACGAGAGAAAGATAAAACTTTTTCTCTCAGAACTGTGCGAAAACTTGTATTCCGGCTCAAAACAACGGGATACATCGTTTTAGATCGAAACTAGCAAGATTCACGAGCATCGATTTTACAAGTCTTCGAAGAGTATACGAGAGAAAGATAAAACTTTTTCTCTCAGAACTGTGCGAAAACTTGTATTCCGGCTCAAAACAACGGGATACATCGTTTTAGATCATAATTAGCAAGATTCACGAGCATCGATTTTACAAGTCTTCGAAGAGTATACGAGAGAAAGATAAAACTTTTTCTCTCAGAACTGTGCGAAAACTTGTATTCCGGCTCAAAACAACGGGATACATCGTTTTAGATCGAAACTAGCAAGATTCACGAGCATCGATTTTACAAGTCTTCGAAGAGTATACGAGAGAAAGATAAAACTTTTTCACTCAGAACTGTGCGAAAACTTGTATTCCGGCTCAAAACAACGGGATACATCGTTTTAGATCGAAACTAGCAAGATTCACGAGCATCGATTTTACAAGACCTCGAAGAGTACACGAGAGAACGGTGTAAACTTTTTCTCTCAGAACTGTGCGAAAACTTGTATTCCGGCTCAAAACAACGGGATACATCGTTTTAGATCGAAACTAGCAAGATTCACGAGCATCGATTTCACAAGTCTTCGAAGAGTATACGAGAGAAAGATAAAACTTTTTCTCTCAAAACTGTGCGAAAACTTGTATTCCGGCTCAAAACAACGGGATACATCGTTTTAGATCGAAACTAGCAAGATTCACGAGCATCGATTTTACAAGTCCTCGAAGAGTATACGAAAGATAAAACTTTTTCTCTCAGAACTGTGCGAAAACTTGTATTCCGGCTCAAAACAACGGGATACATCGTTTTAGATTGAAACTAGCAAGATTCACGAGCATCGATTTTACAAGTCCTCGAAGAGTACACGAGAGAACGGTGTAAACTTTTTCTCTCAGAACTGTGCGAAAACTTGTATTCCGGCTCAAAACAACGGGATACATCGTTTTAGATCGAAACTAGCAAGATTCACGAGCATCGATTTTACAAGTCCTCGAAGAGTACACGAGAGAACGGTGTAAATTTTTTCTCTCAGAACAGTGCGAAAACTTGTATTCCGGCTCAAAACAACGGGATACATCGTTTTAGATCGAAACTAGCAAGATTCACGAGCATCGATTTTACAAGTCGTCGAAGAGTACACGAGAGAAAGGTGTAAACTTTTTATCTCAGAACTGCGCGAAAACTTGTATACCGGCTCAAAAATACGGGATACATCGTTTTAGATCGAAACTAGCAAGATTCACGAGCATCGATTTTACAAGTCTTCGAAGAGTATACGAGAGAAAGATAAAACTTTTTCTCTCAGAACTGTGCGAAAACTTGTATTCCGGCTCAAAACAACGGGATACATCGTTTTAGATCGAAACTAGCAAGATTCACGAGCATCAATTTTACAAGTCTTCGAAGAGTATACGAGAGAAAGATAAAACTTTTTCTCTCAGAACTGTGCGAAAACTTGTATTCCGGCTCAAAACAACGGGATACATCGTTTTAGATCGAAACTAGCAAGATTCACGAGCATCGATTTTACAAGTCCTCGAAGAGTACACGAGAGAACGGTGTAAACTTTTTCTCTCAGAACTGTGCGAAAACTTGTATTCCGGCTCAAAACAACGGGATACATCGTTTTAGATCGAAACTAGCAAGATTCACGAGCATCGATTTTACAAGTCCTCGAAGAGTACACGAGAGAACGGTGTAAACTTTTTCTCTCAGAACTGTGCGAAAACTTGTATTCCGGCTCAAAACAACGGGATACATCGTTTTAGATCGAAACTAGCAAGATTCACGAGCATCGATTTTACAAGTCTTCGAAGAGTATACGAGAGAAAGATAAAACTTTTTCTCTCAGAACTGTGCGAAAACTTGTATTCCGGCTCAAAACAACGGGATACATCGTTTTAGATCGAAACTAGCAAGATTCACGAGCATCGATTTTACAAGTCTTCGAAGAGCATACGAGAGAAAGATAAAACTTTTTCTCTCAGAACTGTGCGAAAACTTGTATTCCGGCTCAAAACAACGGGATACATCGTTTTAGATCGAAACTAGCAAGATTCACGAGCATCGATTTTACAAGTCTTCGAAGAGTATACGAGAGAAAGATAAAACTTTTTCTCTCAGAACTGTGCGAAAACTTGTATTCCGGCTCAAAACAACGGGATACATCGTTTTAGATCGAAACTAGCAAGATTCACGAGCATCGATTTTACAAGTCTTCGAAGAGTATACGAGAGAAAGATAAAACTTTTTCTCTCAGAACTGTGCGAAAACTTGTATTCCGGCTCAAAACAACGGGATACATCGTTTTAGATCGAAACTAGCGAGATTCACGAGCATCGATTTTACAAGTCTTCGAAGAGTATACGAGAGAAAGATAAAACGTTTTCTCTCAGAACTGTGCGAAAACTTGTATTCCGGCTCAAAACAACGGGATACATCGTTTTAGATCGAAACTAGCAAGATTCACGAGCATCGATTTTACAAGTCCTCGAAGAGTACACGAGAGAACGGTGTAAACTTTTTCTCTCAGAACTGTGCGAAAACTTGTATTCCGGCTCAAAACAACGGGATACATCGTTTTAGATCGAAACTAGCAAGATTCACGAGCATCGATTTTACAAGTCTTCGAAGAGTATACGAGAGAAAGATAAAACTTTTTCTCTCAGAACTGTGCGAAAACTTGTATTCCGGCTCAAAACAACGGGATACATCGTTTTAGATCGAAACTAGCAAGATTCACGAGCATCGATTTTACAAGTCTTCGAAGAGTATACGAGAGAAAGATAAAACTTTTTCTCTCAGAACTGTGAGAAAACTTGTATTCCGGCTCAAAACAACGGGATACATCGTTTTAGATCGAAACTAGCAAGATTCACGAGCATCGATTTTACAAGTCCTCGAAGAGTACACGAGAGAACGGTGTAAACTTTTTCTCTCAGAACTGTGCGAAAACTTGTATTCCGGCTCAAAACAACGGGATACATCGTTTTAGATCGAAACTAGCAAGATTCACGAGCATCGATTTTACAAGTCCTCGAAGAGTACACGAGAGAACGGTGTAAATTTTTTCTCTCAGAACTGTGCGAAAACTTGTATTCCGGCTCAAAACAACGGGATACATCGTTTTAGATCGAAACTAGCAAGATTCAAGAGCATCGATTTTACAAGTCGTCGAAGAGTACACGAGAGAAAGGTGTAAACTTTTTATCTCAGAACTGCGCGAAAACTTGTATACCGGCTCAAAAATACGGGATACATCGTTTTAGATCGAAACTAGCAAGATTCACGAGCATCGATTTTACAAGTCTTCGAAGAGTACACGAGAGAAAGGTAAAACTTTTTCTCTCAGAACTGTGCGAAAACTTGTATTCCGGCTCAAAACAACGGGATACATTGTTTTAGATCGAAACTAGCAAGATTCACGAGCATCGATTTTACAAGACCTCGAAGAGTACACGAGAGAACGGTGTAAACTTTTTCTCTCAGAACTGTGCGAAAACTTGTATTCCGGCTCAAAACAACGGGATACATCGTTTTAGATCGAAACTAGCAAGATTCACGAGCATCGATTTTACAAGTCTTCGAAGAGTATACGAGAGAAAAATAAAACTTTTTCTCTCAAAACTGTGCGAAAACTTGTATTCCGGCTCAAAACAACGGGATACATTGTTTTAGATCGAAACTAGCAAGATTCACGAGCATCGATTTTACAAGTCCTCGAAGAGTATACGAGAGAAAGATAAAACTTTTTCTCTCAGAACTGTGCGAAAACTTGTATTCCGGCTCAAAACAACGGGATACATCGTTTCAGATCGAAACTAGCAAGATTCACGAGCATCGATTTTACAAGTCCTCGAAGAGTATACGAGAGAAAGATAAAACTTTTTCTCTCAGAACTGTGCGAAAACTTGTATTCCGGCTCATAACAACGGGATACATCGTTTTAGATCGAAACTAGCAAGATTCACGAGCATCGATTTTACAAGTCTTCGAAGAGTATACGAGAGAAAGATAAAACTTTTTCTCTCAGAACTGTGCGAAAACTTGTATTCCGGCTCAAAACAACGGGATACATCGTTTTAGATCGAAACTAGCAAGATTCACGAGCATCAATTTTACAAGTCTTCGAAGAGTATACGAGAGAAAGATAAAACTTCTTCTCTCAGAACTGTGCGAAAACTTGTATTCCGGCTCAAAACAACGGGATACATCGTTTTAGATCGAAACTAGCAAGATTCACGAGCATCGATTTTACAAGTCCTCGAAGAGTACACGAGAGAACGGTGTAAACTTTTTCTCTCAGAACTGTGCGAAAACTTGTATTCCGGCTCAAAACAACGGGATACATCGTTTTAGATCGAAACTAGCAAGATTCACGAGCATCGATTTTACAAGTCCTCGAAGAGTACACGAGAGAACGGTGTAAACTTTTTCTCTCAGAACTGTGCGAAAACTTGTATTCCGGCTCAAAACAACGGGATACATCGTTTTAGATCGAAACTGGCAAGATTTACGAGCATCGATTTTACAAGTCTTCGAAGAGTATACGAGAGAAAGATAAAACTTTTTCTCTCAGAACTGTGCGAAAAATTGTATTACGGCTCAAAACAACGGGATACATCGTTTTAGATCGAAACTAGCAAGATTCACGAGCATCGATTTTACAAGTCTTCGAAGAGTATACGAGAGAAAGATAAAACTTTTTCTCTCAGAACTGTGCGAAAACTTGTATTCCGGCTCAAAACAACGGGATACATCGTTTTAGATCGAAACTAGCAAGATTCACGAGCATCGATTTTACAAGTCCTCGAAGAGTACACGAGAGAACGGTGTAAACTTTTTCTCTCAGAACTGTGCGAAAACTTGTATTCCGGCTCAAAACAACGGGATACATCGTTTTAGATCGAAACTAGCAAGATTCACGAGCATCGATTTTACAAGTCTTCGAAGAGTATACGAGAGAAAGATAAAACTTTTTCTCTCAGAACTGTGCGAAAACTTGTATTCCGGCTCAAAACAACGGGATACATCGTTTTAGATCGAAACTAGCAAGATTCACGAGCATCGATTTTACAAGTCGTCGAAGAGTACACGAGAGAAAGGTGTAAACTTTTTATCTCAGAACTGCGCGAAAACTTGTATACCGGCTCAAAAATACGGGATACATCGTTTTAGATCGAAACTAGCAAGATTCACGAGCATCGATTTTACAAGTCTTCGAAGAGTATACGAGAGAAAGATAAAACTTTTTCTCTCAGAACTGTTCGAAAACTTGTATTCCGGCTCAAAACAACGGGATACATCGTTTTAGATCGAAACTAGCAAGATTCACGAGCATCGATTTTACAAGTCTTCGAAGAGTATACGAGAGAAAGATAAAACTTTTTCTCTCAAAACTGTGCGAAAACTTGTATTCCGGCTCAAAACAACGGGATACATCGTTTTAGATCGAAACTAGCAAGATTCACGAGCATCGATTTTACAAGTCCTCGAAGAGTATACGAGAGAAAGATAAAACTTTTTCTCTCAGAACTGTGCGAAAACTTGTATTCCGGCTCAAAACAACGGGATACATCGTTTTAGATCGAAACTAGCAAGATTCACGAGCATCGATTTTACAAGTCCTCGAAGAGTACACGAGAGAACGGTGTAAAATTTTTCTCTCAGAACTGTGCGAAAACTTGTATTCCGGCTCAAAACAACGGGATACATCGTTTTAGATCGAAACTAGCAAGATTCACGAGCATCGATTTTACAAGTCCTCGAAGAGTACACGAGAGAACGGTGTAAACTTTTTATCTCAGAACTGCGCGAAAACTTGTATACCGGCTCAAAAATACGGGATACATCGTTTTAGATCGAAACTAGCAAGATTCACGAGCATCGATTTTACAAGTCTTCGAAGAGTATACGAGAGAAAGATAAAACTTTTTCTCTCAGAACTGTGCGAAAACTTGTATTCCGGCTCAAAACAACGGGATACATTGTTTTAGATCGAAACTAGCAAGATTCACGAGCATCGATTTTACAAGACCTCGAAGAGTACACGAGAGAACGGTGTAAACTTTTTCTCTCAGAACTGTGCGAAAACTTGTATTCCGGCTCAAAACAACGGGATACATCGTTTTAGATCGAAACTAGCAAGATTCACGAGCATCGATTTTACAAGTCTTCGAAGAGTATACGAGAGAAAGATAAAACTTTTTCTCTCAAAACTGTGCGAAAACTTGTATTCCGGCTCAAAACAACGGGATACATCGTTTTAGATCGAAACTAGCAAGATTCACGAGCATCGATTTTACAAGTCCTCGAAGAGTATACGAGAGAAAGATAAAACTTTTTCTCTCAGAACTGTGCGAAAACTTGTATTCCGGCTCATAACAACGGGATACATCGTTTTAGATCGAAACTAGCAAGATTCACGAGCATCGATTTTACAAGTCTTCGAAGAGTATACGAGAGAAAGATAAAACTTTTTCTCTCAGAACTGTGCGAAAACTTGTATTCCGGCTCAAAACAACGGGATACATCGTTTTAGATCGAAACTAGCAAGATTCACGAGCATCAATTTTACAAGTCTTCGAAGAGTATACGAGAGAAAGATAAAACTTCTTCTCTCAGAACTGTGCGAAAACTTGTATTCCGGCTCAAAACAACGGGATACATCGTTTTAGATCGAAACTAGCAAGATTCACGAGCATCGATTTTACAAGTCCTCGAAGAGTACACGAGAGAACGGTGTAAACTTTTTCTCTCAGAACTGTGCGAAAACTTGTATTCCGGCTCAAAACAACGGGATACATCGTTTTAGATCGAAACTGGCAAGATTCACGAGCATCGATTTTACAAGTCTTCGAAGAGTATACGAGAGAAAGATAAAACTTTTTCTCTCAGAACTGTGCGAAAAATTGTATTACGGCTCAAAACAACGGGATACATTGTTTTAGATCGAAACTAGCAAGATTCACGAGCATCGATTTTACAAGTCTTCGAAGAGTATACGAGAGAAAGATAAAACTTTTTCTCTCAGAACTGTGCGAAAACTTGTATTCCGGCTCAAAACAACGGGATACATCGTTTTAGATCGAAACTGGCAAGATTCACGAGCATCGATTTTACAAGTCTTCGAAGAGTATACGAGAGAAAGATAAAACTTTTTCTCTCAGAACTGTGCGAAAAATTGTATTACGGCTCAAAACAACGGGATACATTGTTTTAGATCGAAACTAGCAAGATTCACGAGCATCGATTTTACAAGTCTTCGAAGAGTATACGAGAGAAAGATAAAACTTTTTCTCTCAGAACTGTGCGAAAAATTGTATTACGGCTCAAAACAACGGGATACATCGTTTTAGATCGAAACTGGCAAGATTCACGAGCATCGATTTTACAAGTCTTCGAAGAGTATACGAGAGAAAGATAAAACTTTTTCTCTCAGAACTGTGCGAAAACTTGTATTCCGGCTCAAAACAACGGGATACATCGTTTTAGATTGAAACTAGCAAGATTCACGAGCATCGATTTTACAAGTCCTCGAAGAGTACACGAGAGAACGGTGTAAACTTTTTCTCTCAGAACTGTGCGAAAACTTGTATTCCGGCTCAAAACAACGGGATACATCGTTTTAGATCGAAACTGGCAAGATTCACGAGCATCGATTTTACAAGTCTTCGAAGAGTATACGAGAGAAAGATAAAACTTTTCTCTCAGAACTGTGCGAAAAATTGTATTCCGGCTCAAAACAACGGGATACATCGTTTTAGATCGAAACTAGCAAGATTCACGAGCATCAATTTTACAAGTCTTCGAAGAGTATACGAGAGAAAGATAAAACTTCTTCTCTCAGAACTGTGCGAAAACTTGTATTCCGGCTCAAAACAACGGGATACATCGTTTTAGATCGAAACTAGCAAGATTCACGAGCATCGATTTTACAAGTCCTCGAAGAGTACACGAGAGAACGGTGTAAACTTTTTCTCTCAGAACTGTGCGAAAACTTGTATTCCGGCTCAAAACAACGGGATACATCGTTTTAGATCGAAACTGGCAAGATTCACGAGCATCGATTTTACAAGTCTTCGAAGAGTATACGAGAGAAAGATAAAACTTTTTCTCTCAGAACTGTGCGAAAACTTGTATTCCGGCTCAAAACAACGGGATACATCGTTTTAGATCGAAACTAGCAAGATTCACGAGCATCAATTTTACAAGTCTTCGAAGAGTATACGAGAGAAAGATAAAACTTCTTCTCTCAGAACTGTGCGAAAACTTGTATTCCGGCTCAAAACAACGGGATACATCGTTTTAGATCGAAACTAGCAAGATTCACGAGCATCGATTTTACAAGTCCTCGAAGAGTACACGAGAGAACGGTGTAAACTTTTTCTCTCAGAACTGTGCGAAAACTTGTATTCCGGCTCAAAACAACGGGATACATCGTTTTAGATCGAAACTGGCAAGATTCACGAGCATCGATTTTACAAGTCTTCGAAGAGTATACGAGAGAAAGATAAAACTTTTTCTCTCAGAACTGTGCGAAAAATTGTATTACGGCTCAAAACAACGGGATACATTGTTTTAGATCGAAACTAGCAAGATTCACGAGCATCGATTTTACAAGTCTTCGAAGAGTATACGAGAGAAAGATAAAACTTTTTCTCTCAGAACTGTGCGAAAAATTGTATTACGGCTCAAAACAACGGGATACATCGTTTTAGATCGAAACTGGCAAGATTCACGAGCATCGATTTTACAAGTCTTCGAAGAGTATACGAGAGAAAGATAAAACTTTTTCTCTCAGAACTGTGCGAAAACTTGTATTCCGGCTCAAAACAACGGGATACATTGTTTTAGATCGAAACTAGCAAGATTCACGAGCATCGATTTTACAAGTCCTCGAAGAGTACACGAGAGAACGGTGTAAACTTTTTCTCTCAGAACTGTGCGAAAACTTGTATTCCGGCTCAAAACAACGGGATACATCGTTTTAGATCGAAACTAGCAAGATTCACGAGCATCGATTTTACAAGTCGTCGAAGAGTACACGAGAGAAAGGTGTAAACTTTTTATCTCAGAACTGCGCGAAAACTTGTATACCGGCTCAAAAATACGGGATACATCGTTTTAGATCGAAACTAGCAAGATTCACGAGCATCGATTTTACAAGTCTTCGAAGAGTATACGAGAGAAAGATAAAACTTTTTCTCTCAGAACTGTGCGAAAACTTGTATTCCGGCTCAAAACAACGGGTTACATTGTTTTAGATCGAAACTAGCAAGATTCACGAGCATCGATTTTACAAGACCTCGAAGAGTACACGAGAGAACGGTGTAAACTTTTTCTCTCAGAACTGTGCGAAAACTTGTATTCCGGCTCAGAACAACGGGATACATCGTTTTAGATCGAAACTAGCAAGATTCACGAGCATCGATTTTACAAGTCTTCGAAGAGTATACGAGAGAAAGATAAAACTTTTTCTCTCAAAACTGTGCGAAAACTTGTATTCCGGCTCAAAACAACGGGATACATCGTTTTAGATCGAAACTAGCAAGATTCACGAGCATCGATTTTACAAGTCCTCGAAGAGTATACGAGAGAAAGATAAAACTTTTTCTCTCAGAACTGTGCGAAAACTTGTATTCCGGCTCAAAACAACGGGATACATCGTTTTAGATCGAAACTAGCAAGATTCACGAGCATCGATTTTACAAGTCCTCGAAGAGTACACGAGAGAACGGTGTAAAATTTTTCTCTCAGAACTGTGCGAAAACTTGTATTCCGGCACAAAACAACGGGATACATCGTTTTAGATCGAAACTAGCAAGATTCACGAGCATCGTTTTTACAAGTCTTCGAAGAGTATACGAGAGAAAGATAAAACTTTTTCTCTCAGAACTGTGCGAAAACTTGTATTCCGGCTCAAAACAACGGGATACATCGTTTTAGATCGAAACTAGCAAGATTCACGAGCATCGATTTTACAAGTCCTCGAAGAGTACACGAGAGAACGGTGTAAACTTTTTCTCTCAGAACTGTGCGAAAACTTGTATTCCGGCTCAAAACAACGGGATACATCGTTTTAGATCGAAACTAGCAAGATTCACGAGCATCGATTTTACAAGTCCTCGAAGAGTACACGAGAGAACGGTGTAAACTTTTTCTCTCAGAACTGTGCGAAAACTTGTATTCCGGCTCAAAACAACGGGATACATCGTTTTAGATCGAAACTGGCAAGATTCACGAGCATCGATTTTACAAGTCTTCGAAGAGTATACGAGAGAAAGATAAAACTTTTTCTCTCAGAACTGCGAAAAATTGTATTACGGCTCAAAACAACGGTATACATCGTTTTAGATCGAAACTAGCAAGATTCACGAGCATCGATTTTACAAGTCTTCGAAGAGTATACGAGAGAAAGATAAAACTTTTTCTCTCAGAACTGTGCGAAAACTTGTATTCCGGCTCAAAACAACGGGATACATCGTTTTAGATCGAAACTAGCAAGATTCACGAGCATCGATTTTACAAGTCCTCGAAGAGTACACGAGAGAACGGTGTAAACTTTTTCTCTCAGAACTGTGCGAAAACTTGTATTCCGGCTCAAAACAACGGGATACATCGTTTTAGATCGAAACTAGCAAGATTCACGAGCATCGATTTTACAAGTCTTCGAAGAGTATACGAGAGAAAGATAAAACTTTTTCTCTTAGAACTGTGCGAAAACTTGTATTCCGGCTCAAAACAACGGGATACATCGTTTTAGATCGGAACTAGCAAGATTCACGAGCATCGATTTTACAAGTCTTCGAAGAGTATACGAGAGAAAGATAAAACATTTTCTCTCAGAACTGTGCGAAAACTTGTATTCCGGCTCAAAACAACGGGATACATCGTTTTAGATCGAAACTAGCAAGATTCACGAGCATCGATTTTACAAGTCTTCGAAGAGTATACGAGAGAAAGATAAAACTTTTTCTCTCAGAACTGTGCGAAAACTTGTATTCCGGCTCAAAACAACGGGATACATCGTTTTAGATCGAAACTAGCAAGATTCACGAGCATCGATTTTACAAGTCGTCGAAGAGTACACGAGAGAAAGGTGTAAACTTTTTCTCTCAGAACTGTGCGAAAACTTGTATTCCGGCTCAAAACAACGGGATACATCGTTTTAGATCGAAACTAGCAAGATTCACGAGCATCGATTTTACAAGTCTTCGAAGAGTATACGAGAGAAAGATAAAACTTTTTCTCTCAAAACTGTGCGAAAACTTGTATTCCGGCTCAAAACAACGGGATACATCGTTTTAGATCGAAACTAGCAAGATTCACGAGCATCGATTTTACAAGTCCTCGAAGAGTATACGAGAGAAAGATAAAACTTTTTCTCTCAGAACTGTGCGAAAACTTGTATTCCGGCTCAAAACAACGGGATACATCGTTTTAGATCGAAACTAGCAAGAGTCACGAGCATCGATTTTACAAGTCCTCGAAGAGCACACGAGAGAACGGTGTAAACTTTTTCTCTCAGAACTGCACGAAAACTTGTATTCCGGCTCAAAACAACGGGATACATCGTTTTAGATCGAAACTAGCAAGATTCACGAGCATCGATTTTACAAGTCCTCGAAGAGTACACGAGAGAACGGTGTAAACTTTTTCTCTCAGAACTGTGCGAAAACTTGTATTCCGGCTCAAAACAACGGGATACATCGTTTTAGATCGAAACTAGCAAGATTCACGAGCATCGATTTTACAAGTCCTCGAAGAGTTCACGAGAGAACGGTGTAAACTTTTTCTCTCAGAACTGTGCGAAAACTTGTATTCCGGCTCAAAACAACGGGATACATCGTTTTAGATCGAAACTAGCAAGATTCACGAGCATCGATTTTACAAGTCTTCGAAGAGTATACGAGAGAAAGATAAAACTTTTTCTCTCAGAACTGTGCGAAAACTTGTATTCCGGCTCAAAACAACGGGATACATCGTTTTAGATCGAAACTAGCAAGATTCACGAGCATCGATTTTACAAGACCTCGAAGAGTACACGAGAGAACGGTGTAAACTTTTTCTCTCAGAACTGTGCGAAAACTTGTATTCCGGCTCAAAACAACGGGATACATCGTTTTAGATCGAAACTAGCAAGATTCACGAGCATCGATTTTACAAGTCTTCGAAGAGTATACGAGAGAAAGATAAAACTTTTTCCCTCAGAACTGTGCGAAAACTTGTATTCCGGCTCAAAACAACGGGATACATCGTTTTAGATCGAAACTAGCAAGATTCACGAGCATCGATTTTACAAGTCCTCGAAGAGTATACGAGAGAAAGATAAAACTTTTTCTCTCAGAACTGTGCGAAAACTTGTATTCCGGCTCAAAACAACGGGATACATTGTTTTAGATCGAAACTAGCAAGATTCACGAGCATCGATTTTACAAGACCTCGAAGAGTACACGAGAGAACGGTGTAAACTTTTTCTCTCAGAACTGTGCGAAAACTTGTATTCCGGCTCAAAACAACGGGATACATCGTTTTAGATCGAAACTAGCAAGATTCACGAGCATCGATTTTACAAGTCTTCGAAGAGTATACGAGAGAAAGATAAAACTTTTTCTCTCAAAACTGTGCGAAAACTTGTATTCCGGCTCAAAACAACGGGATACATCGTTTTAGATCGAAACTAGCAAGATTCACGAGCATCGATTTTACAAGTCCTCGAAGAGTATACGAGAGAAAGATAAAACTTTTTCTCTCAGAACTGTGCGAAAACTTGTATTCCGGCTCAAAACAACGGGATACATCGTTTTAGATCGAAACTAGCAAGATTCACGAGCATCGATTTTACAAGTCCTCGAAGAGTACACGAGAGAACGGTGTAAACTTTTTCTCTCAGAACTGTGCGAAAACTTGTATTCCGGCTCAAAACAACGGGATACATCGTTTTAGATCGAAACTGGCAAGATTCACGAGCATCGATTTTACAAGTCTTCGAAGAGTATACGAGAGAAAGATAAAACTTTTTCTCTCAGAACTGTGCGAAAAATTGTATTACGGCTCAAAACAACGGGATACATCGTTTTAGATCGAAACTAGCAAGATTCACGAGCATCGATTTTACAAGTCTTCGAAGAGTATACGAGAGAAAGATAAAACTTTTTCTTCAGAACTGTGCGAAAACTTGTATTCCGGCTCAAAACAACGGGATACATCGTTTTAGATCGAAACTAACAAGATTCACGAGCATCGATTTTACAAGTCCTCGAAGAGTACACGAGAGAACGGTGTAAACTTTTTCTCTCAGAACTGTGCGAAAACTTGTATTCCGGCTCAAAACAACGGGATACATCGTTTTAGATCGAAACTAGCAAGATTCACGAGCATCGATTTTACAAGTCTTCGAAGAGTATACGAGAGAAAGATAAAACTTTTTCTCTCAGAACTGTGCGAAAACTTGTATTCCGGCTCAAAACAACGGGATACATCGTTTTAGATCGAAACTAGCAAGATTCACGAGCATCGATTTTACAAGTCTTCGAAGAGTATACGCGAGAAAGATAAAACATTTTCTCTCAGAACTGTGCGAAAACTTGTATTCCGGCTCAAAACAACGGGATACATCGTTTTAGATCGAAACTAGCAAGATTCACGAGCATCGATTTTACAAGTCTTCGAAGAGTATACGAGAGAAAGATAAAACTTTTTCTCTCAGCACTGTGCGAAAACTTGTATTCCGGCTCAAAACAACGGGATACATCGTTTTAGATCGAAACTAGCAAGATTCACGAGCATCGATTTTACAAGTCGTCGAAGAGTACACGAGAGAAAGGTGTAAACTTTTTCTCTCAGAACTGTGCGAAAACTTGTATTCCGGCTCAAAACAACGGGATACATCGTTTTAGATCGAAACTAGCAAGATTCACGAGCATCGATTTTACAAGTCTTCGAAGAGTATACGAGAGAAAGATAAAACTTTTTCTCTCAAAACTGTGCGAAAACTTGTATTCCGGCTCAAAACAACGGGATACATCGTTTTAGATCGAAACTAGCAAGATTCACGAGCATCGATTTTACAAGTCCTCGAAGAGTATACGAGAGAAAGATAAAACTTTTTCTCTCAGAACTGTGCGAAAACTTGTATTCCGGCTCAAAACAACGGGATACATCGTTTTAGATCGAAACTAGCAAGATTCACGAGCATCGATTTTACAAGTCCTCGAAGAGCACACGAGAGAACGGTGTAAACTTTTTCTCTCAGAACTGCACGAAAACTTGTATTCCGGCTCAAAACAACGGGATACATCGTTTTAGATCGAAACTAGCAAGATTCACGAGCATCGATTTTACAAGTCCTCGAAGAGTACACGAGAGAACGGTGTAAACTTTTTCTCTCAGAACTGTGCGAAAACTTGTATTCCGGCTCAAAACAACGGGATACATCGTTTTAGATCGAAACTAGCAAGATTCACGAGCATCGATTTTACAAGTCTTCGAAGAGTATACGAGAGAAAGATAAAACTTTTTCTCTCAGAACTGTGCGAAAACTTGTATTCCGGCTCAAAACAACGGGATACATCGTTTTAGATCGAAACTAGCAAGATTCACGAGCATCGATTTTACAAGTCTTCGAAGAGTATACGCGAGAAAGATAAAACATTTTCTCTCAGAACTGTGCGAAAACTTGTATTCCGGCTCAAAACAACGGGATACATCGTTTTAGATCGAAACTAGCAAGATTCACGAGCATCGATTTTACAAGTCTTCGAAGAGTATACGAGAGAAAGATAAAACTTTTTCTCTCAGAACTGTGCGAAAACTTGTATTCCGGCTCAAAACAACGGGATACATCGTTTTAGATCGAAACTAGCAAGATTCACGAGCATCGATTTTACAAGTCGTCGAAGAGTACACGAGAGAAAGGTGTAAACTTTTTCTCTCAGAACTGTGCGAAAACTTGTATTCCGGCTCAAAACAACGGGATACATCGTTTTAGATCGAAACTAGCAAGATTCACGAGCATCGATTTTACAAGTCTTCGAAGAGTATACGAGAGAAAGATAAAACTTTTTCTCTCAAAACTGTGCGAAAACTTGTATTCCGGCTCAAAACAACGGGATACATCGTTTTAGATCGAAACTAGCAAGATTCACGAGCATCGATTTTACAAGTCTTCGAAGAGTATACGAGAGAAAGATAAAACTTTTTCTCTCAGAACTGCGAAAAATTGTATTACGGCTCAAAACAACGGGATACATCGTTTTAGATCGAAACTAGCAAGATTCACGAGCATCGATTTTACAAGTCTTCGAAGAGTATACGAGAGAAAGATAAAACTTTTTCTCTCAGAACTGTGCGAAAACTTGTATTCCGGCTCAAAACAACGGGATACATCGTTTTAGATCGAAACTAGCAAGATTCACGAGCATCGATTTTACAAGTCCTCGAAGAGTACACGAGAGAACGGTGTAAACTTTTTCTCTCAGAACTGTGCGAAAACTTGTATTCCGGCTCAAAACAACGGAATACATCGTTTTAGAACGAAACTAGCAAGATTCACGAGCATCGATTTTACAAGTCCTCGAAGAGCACACGAGAGAACGGTGTAAACTTTTTCTCTCAGAACTGTGCGAAAACTTGTATTCCGGCTCAAAACAACGGGATACATCGTTTTAGATCGAAACTAGCAAGATTCACGAGTATCGATTTTACAAGTCTTCGAAGAGTATACGAGAGAAAGATAAAACTTTTTCTCTCAGAACTGTGCGAAAA
Source organism: Amblyomma americanum (assembly GCF_052857255.1). Taxonomy (NCBI): domain Eukaryota; kingdom Metazoa; phylum Arthropoda; class Arachnida; order Ixodida; family Ixodidae; genus Amblyomma; species Amblyomma americanum. Next base: position 17,343 of record NW_027526761.1, on the reverse strand, counting down.
CTTGTATTCCGGCTCAAAACAACGGGATACATCGTTTTAGATCGAAACTAGCAAGATTCACGAGCATCGATTTTACAAGACCTCGAAGAGTACACGAGAGAACGGTGTAAACTTTTTCTCTCAGAACTGTGCGAAAACTTGTATTCCGGCTCAAAACAACGGGATACATCGTTTTAGATCGAAACTAGCAAGATTCACGAGCATCGATTTTACAAGTCCTCGAAGAGTACACGAGAGAACGGTGTAAACTTTTTCTCTCAGAACTGTGCGAAAACTTGTATTCCGGCTCAAAACAACGGGATACATCGTTTTAGATCGAAACTGGCAAGATTCACGAGCATCGATTTTACAAGTCTTCGAAGAGTATACGAGAGAAAGATAAAACTTTTTCTCTCAGAACTGTGCGAAAAATTGTATTACGGCTCAAAACAACGGGATACATCGTTTTAGATCGAAACTAGCAAGATTCACGAGCATCGATTTTACAAGTCTTCGAAGAGTATACGAGAGAAAGATAAAACTTTTTCTCTCAGAACTGTGCGAAAACTTGTATTCCGGCTCAAAACAACGGGATACATCGTTTTAGATCGAAACTAACAAGATTCACGAGCATCGATTTTACAAGTCCTCGAAGAGTACACGAGAGAACGGTGTAAACTTTTTCTCTCAGAACTGTGCGAAAACTTGTATTCCGGCTCAAAACAACGGGATACATCGTTTTAGATCGAAACTAGCAAGATTCACGAGCATCGATTTTACAAGTCTTCGAAGAGTATACGACAGAAAGATAAAACTTTTTCTCTCAGAACTGTGCGAAAACTTGTATTCCGGCTCAAAACAACGGGATACATCGTTTTAGATCGAAACTAGCAAGATTCACGAGCATCGATTTTACAAGTCTTCGAAGAGTATACGCGAGAAAGATAAAACATTTTCTCTCAGAACTGTGCGAAAACTTGTATTCCGGCTCAAAACAACGGGATACATCGTTTTAGATCGAAACTAGCAAGATTCACGAGCATCGATTTTACAAGTCTTCGAAGAGTATACGAGAGAAAGATAAAACTTTTTCTCTCAGAACTGTGCGAAAACTTGTATTCCGGCTCAAAACAACGGGATACATCGTTTTAGATCGAAACTAGCAAGATTCACGAGCATCGATTTTACAAGTCGTCGAAGAGTACACGAGAGAAAGGTGTAAACTTTTTCTCTCAGAACTGTGCGAAAACTTGTATTCCGGCTCAAAACAACGGGATACATCGTTTTAGATCGAAACTAGCAAGATTCACGAGCATCGATTTTACAAGTCTTCGAAGAGTATACGAGAGAAAGATAAAACTTTTTCTCTCAAAACTGTGCGAAAACTTGTATTCCGGCTCAAAACAACGGGATACATCGTTTTAGATCGAAACTAGCAAGATTCACGAGCATCGATTTTACAAGTCCTCGAAGAGTATACGAGAGAAAGATAAAACTTTTTCTCTCAGAACTGTGCGAAAACTTGTATTCCGGCTCAAAACAACGGGATACATCGTTTTAGATCGAAACTAGCAAGATTCACGAGCATCGATTTTACAAGTCCTCGAAGAGCACACGAGAGAACGGTGTAAACTTTTTCTCTCAGAACTGCACGAAAACTTGTATTCCGGCTCAAAACAACGGGATACATCGTTTTAGATCGAAACTAGCAAGATTCACGAGCATCGATTTTACAAGTCCTCGAAGAGTACACGAGAGAACGGTGTAAACTTTTTCTCTCAGAACTGTGCGAAAACTTGTATTCCGGCTCAAAACAACGGAATACATCGTTTTAGAACGAAACTAGCAAGATTCACGAGCATCGATTTTACAAGTCCTCGAAGAGCACACGAGAGAACGGTGTAAACTTTTTCTCTCAGAACTGTGCGAAAACTTGTATTCCGGCTCAAAACAACGGGATACATCGTTTTAGATCGAAACTAGCAAGATTCACGAGTATCGATTTTACAAGTCTTCGAAGAGTATACGAGAGAAAGATAAAACTTTTTCTCTCAGAACTGTGCGAAAACTTGTATTCCGGCTCAAAACAACGGGATACATCGTTTTAGATCGAAACTGGCAAGATTCACGAGCATCGATTTTACAAGTCTTCGAAGAGTATACGAGAGAAAGATAAAACTTTTTCTCTCAGAACTGTGCGAAAAATTGTATTACGGCTCAAAACAACGGGATACATCGTTTTAGATCGAAACTAGCAAGATTCACGAGCATCGATTTTACAAGTCTTCGAAGAGTATACGAGAGAAAGATAAAACTTTTTCTCTCAGAACTGTGCGAAAACTTGTATTCCGGCTCAAAACAACGGGATACATCGTTTTAGATCGAAACTAACAAGATTCACGAGCATCGATTTTACAAGTCCTCGAAGAGTACACGAGAGAACGGTGTAAACTTTTTCTCTCAGAACTGTGCGAAAACTTGTATTCCGGCTCAAAACAACGGGATACATCGTTTTAGATCGAAACTAGCAAGATTCACGAGCATCGATTTTACAAGTCTTCGAAGAGTATACGAGAGAAAGATAAAACTTTTTCTCTCAGAACTGTGCGAAAACTTGTATTCCGGCTCAAAACAACGGGATACATCGTTTTAGATCGAAACTAGCAAGATTCACGAGCATCGATTTTACAAGTCTTCGAAGAGTATACGCGAGAAAGATAAAACATTTTCTCTCAGAACTGTGCGAAAACTTGTATTCCGGCTCAAAACAACGGGATACATCGTTTTAGATCGAAACTAGCAAGATTCACGAGCATCGATTTTACAAGTCTTCGAAGAGTATACGAGAGAAAGATAAAACTTTTTCTCTCAGAACTGTGCGAAAACTTGTATTCCGGCTCAAAACAACGGGATACATCGTTTTAGATCGAAACTAGCAAGATTCACGAGCATCGATTTTACAAGTCGTCGAAGAGTACACGAGAGAAAGGTGTAAACTTTTTCTCTCAGAACTGTGCGAAAACTTGTATTCCGGCTCAAAACAACGGGATACATCGTTTTAGATCGAAACTAGCAAGATTCACGAGCATCGATTTTACAAGTCTTCGAAGAGTATACGAGAGAAAGATAAAACTTTTTCTCTCAAAACTGTGCGAAAACTTGTATTCCGGCTCAAAACAACGGGATACATCGTTTTAGATCGAAACTAGCAAGATTCACGAGCATCGATTTTACAAGTCCTCGAAGAGTATACGAGAGAAAGATAAAACTTTTTCTCTCAGAACTGTGCGAAAACTTGTATTCCGGCTCAAAACAACGGGATACATCGTTTTAGATCGAAACTAGCAAGATTCACGAGCATCGATTTTACAAGTCCTCGAAGAGCACACGAGAGAACGGTGTAAACTTTTTCTCTCAGAACTGCACGAAAACTTGTATTCCGGCTCAAAACAACGGGATACATCGTTTTAGATCGAAACTAGCAAGATTCACGAGCATCGATTTTACAAGTCCTCGAAGAGTACACGAGAGAACGGTGTAAACTTTTTCTCTCAGAACTGTGCGAAAACTTGTATTCCGGCTCAAAACAACGGAATACATCGTTTTAGAACGAAACTAGCAAGATTCACGAGCATCGATTTTACAAGTCCTCGAAGAGCACACGAGAGAACGGTGTAAACTTTTTCTCTCAGAACTGTGCGAAAACTTGTATTCCGGCTCAAAACAACGGGATACATCGTTTTAGATCGAAACTAGCAAGATTCACGAGTATCGATTTTACAAGTCTTCGAAGAGTATACGAGAGAAAGATAAAACTTTTTCTCTCAGAACTGTGCGAAAACTTGTATTCCGGCTCAAAACAACGGGATACATCGTTTTAGATCGAAACTAGCAAGATTCACGAGCATCGATTTTACAAGTCCTCGAAGAGTACACGAGAGAACGGTGTAAACTTTTTCTCTCAGAACTGTGCGAAAACTTGTATTCCGGCACAAAACAACGGGATACATCGTTTTAGATCGAAACTAGCAAGATTCACGAGCATCGATTTTACAAGTCCTCGAAGAGTACACGAGAGAACGGTGTAAACTTTTTCTCTCAGAACTGTGCGAAAACTTGTATTCCGGCTCAAAACAACGGGATACATCGTTTTAGATCGAAACTGGCAAGATTCACGAGCATCGATTTTACAAGTCTTCGAAGAGTATACGAGAGAAAGATAAAACTTTTTCTCTCAGAACTGTGCGAAAAATTGTATTACGGCTCAAAACAACGGGATACATCGTTTTAGATCGAAACTAGCAAGATTCACGAGCATCGATTTTACAAGTCTTCGAAGAGTATACGAGAGAAAGATAAAACTTTTTCTCTCAGAACTGTGCGAAAACTTGTATTCCGGCTCAAAACAACGGGATACATCGTTTTAGATCGAAACTAACAAGATTCACGAGCATCGATTTTACAAGTCCTCGAAGAGTACACGAGAGAACGGTGTAAACTTTTTCTCTCAGAACTGTGCGAAAACTTGTATTCCGGCTCAAAACAACGGGATACATCGTTTTAGATCGAAACTAGCAAGATTCACGAGCATCGATTTTACAAGTCTTCGAAGAGTATACGAGAGAAAGATAAAACTTTTTCTCTCAGAACTGTGCGAAAACTTGTATTCCGGCTCAAAACAACGGGATACATCGTTTTAGATCGAAACTAGCAAGATTCACGAGCATCGATTTTACAAGTCTTCGAAGAGTATACGCGAGAAAGATAAAACATTTTCTCTCAGAACTGTGCGAAAACTTGCATTCCGGCTCAAAACAACGGGATACATCGTTTTAGATCGAAACTAGCAAGATTCACGAGCATCGATTTTACAAGTCTTCGAAGAGTATACGAGAGAAAGATAAAACTTTTTCTCTCAGAACTGTGCGAAAACTTGTATTCCGGCTCAAAACAACGGGATACATCGTTTTAGATCGAAACTAGCAAGATTCACGAGCATCGATTTTACAAGTCGTCGAAGAGTACACGAGAGAAAGGTGTAAACTTTTTCTCTCAGAACTGTGCGAAAACTTGTATTCCGGCTCAAAACAACGGGATACATCGTTTTAGATCGAAACTAGCAAGATTCACGAGCATCGATTTTACAAGTCTTCGAAGAGTATACGAGAGAAAGATAAAACGTTTTCTCTCAGAACAGTGCGAAAACTTGTATTCCGGCTCAAAACAACGGGATACATCGTTTTAGATCGAATCTAGCAAGATTCACGAGCATCGATTTTACAAGTCTTCGAAGAGTATACGAGAGAAAGATAAAACTTTTTCTCTCAGAACTGAGCGAAAACTTGTATTCCGGCTCAAAACAACGGGATACATCGTTTTAGATCGAAACTAGCAAGATTCACGAGCATCGATTTTACAAGTCTTCGAAGAGTATACGAGAGAAAGATAAAACTTTTTCTCTCAGAACTGTGCGAAAACTTGTATTCCGGCTCAAAACAACGGGATACATCGTTTTAGATGGAAACTAGCAAGATTCACGAGCATCGATTTTACAAGTCCTCGAAGAGTACACGAGAGAACGGTGTAAACTTTTTCTCTCAGAACTGTGCGAAAACTTGTATTCCGGCTCAAAACAACGGGATACATCGTTTTAGATCGAAACTAGCAAGATTCACGAGCATCGATTTTACAAGTCTTCGAAGAGTATACGAGAGAAAGATAAAACTTTTTCTCTCAGAACTGTGCGAAAACTTGTATTCCGGCTCAAAACAACGGGATACATCGTTTTAGATCGAAACTAGCAAGATTCACGAGCATCGATTTTACAAGTCTTCGAAGAGTATACGAGAGAAAGATAAAACTTTTTCTCTCAGAACTGTGCGAAAACTTGTATTCCGCCTCAAAACAACGGGATACATCGTTTTAGATCGAAACTAGCAAGATTCACGAGCATCGATTTTACAAGTCCTCGAAGAGTACACGAGAGAACGGTGTGAACTTTTTCTCTCAGAACTGTGCGAAAACTTGTATTCCGGCTGAAAACAACGGGATACATCGTTTTAGATCGAAACTAGCAAGATTCACGAGCATCGATTTTACAAGTATTCGAAGAGTATACGAGAGAAAGATAAAACTTTTTCTCTCAGAACTGTGCGAAAACTTGTATTCCGGCTCAAAACAACGGGATACATCGTTTTAGATCGAAACTAGCAAGATTCACGAGCATCGATTTTACAAGTCGTCGAAGAGTACACGAGAGAAAGGTGTAAACTTTTTATCTCAGAACTGCGCGAAAACTTGTATACCGGCTCAAAAATACGGGATACATCGTTTTAGATCGAAACTAGCAAGATTCACGAGCATCCATTTTACAAGTCTTCGAAGAGTAGACGAAAGGTGTAAACTTTTTCTTTCAGAACGGCACGAAAACTTGTATTCCGGCTCAAAACAACGGGATACATCGTTTTAGATCGAAACTAGCAAGATTCACGAGCATCGATTTTACAAGTCCTCGAAGAGTACACGAGAGAACGGTGTAAACTTTTTCTCTCAGAACTGTGCGAAAACTTGTATTCCGGCTCAAAACAACGGGATACATCGTTTTAGATCGAAACTAGCAAGATTCACGAGCATCGATTTTACAAGACCTCGAAGAGTACACGAGAGAACGGTGTAAACTTTTTCTCTCAGAACTGTGCGAAAACTTGTATTCCGGCTCAAAACAACGGGATACATCGTTTTAGATCGAAACTAGCAAGATTCACGAGCATCGATTTTACAAGTCTTCGAAGAGTATACGAGAGAAAGATAAAACTTTTTCTCTCAGAACTGTGCGAAAACTTGTATTCCGGCTCAAAAAAACGGGATACATCGTTTTAGGTCGAAACTAGCAAGATTCACGAGCATCGATTTTACAAGTCGTCGAAGAGTAGACGAAAGGTGCAAACTTTTTCTCTCAGAACTGCGCGAAAACTTGTATTCCGGCTCAAAACAACGGGATACATCGTTTTAGATCGAAACTAGCAATATTCACGAGCATCGATTTTACAAGTCTTCGAAGAGTATACGAGAGAAAGATAAAACTTTTTCTCTCAGAACTGTGCGAAAACTTGTATTCCGGCTCAAAACAACGGGATACATCGTTTTAGATCGAAACTAGCAAGATTCACGAGCATCGATTTTACAAGTCTTCGAAGAGTATACGAGAGAAAGATAAAACTTTTTCTCTCAGAACTGCGCGAAAACTTGTATTCCGGCTCAAAACAACGGGATACATCGTTTTAGATCGAAACTAGCAAGATTCACAAGCATCGATTTTACAAGTCTTCGAAGAGTATACGAAAGATAAAACTTTTTCTCTCAGAACTGTGCGAAAACTTGTATTCCGGCTCAAAACAACGGGATACATCGTTTTAGATCGAAACTAGCAAGATTCACGAGCATCGATTTTACAAGTCCTCGAAGAGTACACGAGAGAACGGTGTAAACTTTTTCTCTCAGAACTGTGCGAAAACTTGTATTCCGGCTCAAAACAACGGGATACATCGTTTTAGATCGAAACTAGCAAGATTCACGAGCATCGATTTTACAAGTCTTCGAAGAGTATACGAGAGAAAGATAAAACTTTTTCTCTCAGAACTGTGCGAAAACTTGTATTCCGGCTCAAAACAACGGGATACATCGTTTTAGATCGAAACTAGCAAGATTCACGAGCATCGATTTTACAAGTCTTCGAAGAGTATACGAGAGAAAGATAAAACTTTTTCTCTCAGAACTGTGCGAAAACTTGTATTCCGGCTCAAAACAACGGGATACATCGTTTTAGATCGAAACTAGCAAGATTCACGAGCATCGATTTTACAAGACCTCGAAGAGTACACGAGAGAACGGTGTAAACTTTTTCTCTCAGAACTGTGCGAAAACTTGTATTCCGGCTCAAAACAACGGGATACATCGTTTTAGATCGAAACTAGCAAGATTCACGAGCATCGATTTTACAAGTCTTCGAAGAGTATACGAGAGAAAGATAAAACTTTTTCTCTCAGAACTGTGCGAAAACTTGTATTCCGGCTCAAAAAAACGGGATACATCGTTTTAGGTCGAAACTAGCAAGATTCACGAGCATCGATTTTACAAGTCGTCGAAGAGTAGACGAAAGGTGCAAACTTTTTCTCTCAGAACTGCGCGAAAACTTGTATTCCGGCTCAAAACAACGGGATACATCGTTTTAGATCGAAACTAGCAATATTCACGAGCATCGATTTTACAAGTCTTCGAAGAGTATACGAGAGAAAGATAAAACTTTTTCTCTCAGAACTGTGCGAAAACTTGTATTCCGGCTCAAAACAACGGGATACATCGTTTTAGATCGAAACTAGCAAGATTCACGAGCATCGATTTTACAAGTCTTCGAAGAGTATACGAGAGAAAGATAAAACTTTTTCTCTCAGAACTGCGCGAAAACTTGTATTCCGGCTCAAAACAACGGGATACATCGTTTTAGATCGAAACTAGCAAGATTCACAAGCATCGATTTTACAAGTCTTCGAAGAGTATACGAAAGATAAAACTTTTTCTCTCAGAACTGTGCGAAAACTTGTATTCCGGCTCAAAACAACGGGATACATCGTTTTAGATCGAAACTAGCAAGATTCACGAGCATCGATTTTACAAGTCCTCGAAGAGTACACGAGAGAACGGTGTAAACTTTTTCTCTCAGAACTGTGCGAAAACTTGTATTCCGGCTCAAAACAACGGGATACATCGTTTTAGATCGAAACTAGCAAGATTCACGAGCATCGATTTTACAAGTCTTCGAAGAGTATACGAGAGAAAGATAAAACTTTTTCTCTCAGAACTGTGCGAAAACTTGTATTCCGGCTCAAAACAACGGGATACATCGTTTTAGATCGAAACTAGCAAGATTCACGAGCATCGATTTTACAAGTCTTCGAAGAGTATACGAGAGAAAGATAAAACTTTTTCTCTCAGAACTGTGCGAAAACTTGTATTCCGGCTCAAAACAACGGGATACATCGTTTTAGATCGAAACTAGCAAGATGCACGAGCATCGATTTTACAAGTCTTCGAAGAGTATACGAGAGAAAGATAAAACTTTTTCTCTCAAAACTGTGCGAAAACTTGTATTCCGGCTCAAAACAACGGGATACATCGTTTTAGATCGAAACTAGCAAGATTCACGAGCATCGATTTTACAAGTCCTCGAAGAGTACACGAGAGAACGGTGTAAACTTTTTCTCTCAGAACTGTGCGAAAACTTGTATTCCGGCTCAAAACAACGGGATACATCGTTTTAGATCGAAACTAGCAAGATTCACGAGCATCGATTTTACAAGTCTTCGAAGAGTATACGAGAGAAAGATAAAACTTTTTCTCTCAGAACAGTGCGAAAACTTGTATTCCGGCTCAAAACAACGGGATACATCGTTTTAGATCGAATCTAGCAAGATTCACGAGCATCGATTTTACAAGTCTTCGAAGAGTATACGAGAGAAAGATAAAACTTTTTCTCTCAGAACTGTGCGAAAACTTGTATTCCGGCTCAAAACAACGGGATACATCGTTTTAGATCGAAACTAGCAAGATTCACGAGCATCGATTTTACAAGTCGTCGAAGAGTAGACGAAAGGTGCAAACTTTTTCTCTCAGAACTGCGTGAAAACTTGTATTCCGGCTCAAAACAACGGGATACATCGTTTTAGATCGAAACTAGCAATATTCACGAGCATCGATTTTACAAGTCTTCGAAGAGTATACGAGAGAAAGATAAAACTTTTTCTCTCAGAACTGTGCGAAAACTTGTATTCCGGCTCAAAACAACGGGATACATCGTTTTAGATCGAAACTAGCAAGATTCACGAGCATCGATTTTACAAGTCTTCGAAGAGTATACGAGAGAAAGATAAAACTTTTTCTCTCAGAACTGCGCGAAAACTTGTATTCCGGCTCAAAACAACGGGATACATCGTTTTAGATCGAAACTAGCAAGATTCACAAGCATCGATTTTACAAGTCTTCGAAGAGTATACGAAAGATAAAACTTTTTCTCTCAGAACTGTGCGAAAACTTGTATTCCGGCTCAAAACAACGGGATACATCGTTTTAGATCGAAACTAGCAAGATTCACGAGCATCGATTTTACAAGTCCTCGAAGAGTACACGAGAGAACGGTGTAAACTTTTTCTCTCAGAACTGTGCGAAAACTTGTATTCCGGCTCAAAACAACGGGATACATCGTTTTAGATCGAAACTAGCAAGATTCACGAGCATCGATTTTACAAGTCTTCGAAGAGTATACGAGAGAAAGATAAAACTTTTTCTCTCAGAACTGTGCGAAAACTTGTATTCCGGCTCAAAACAACGGGATACATCGTTTTAGATCGAAACTAGCAAGATTCACGAGCATCGATTTTACAAGTCTTCGAAGAGTATACGAGAGAAAGATAAAACTTTTTCTCTCAGAACTGTGCGAAAACTTGTATTCCGGCTCAAAACAACGGGATACATCGTTTTAGATCGAAACTAGCAAGATTCACGAGCATCGATTTTACAAGACCTCGAAGAGTACACGAGAGAACGGTGTAAACTTTTTCTCTCAGAACTGTGCGAAAACTTGTATTCCGGCTCAAAACAACGGGATACATCGTTTTAGATCGAAACTAGCAAGATGCACGAGCATCGATTTTACAAGTCTTCGAAGAGTATACGAGAGAAAGATAAAACTTTTTCTCTCAAAACTGTGCGAAAACTTGTATTCCGGCTCAAAACAACGGGATACATCGTTTTAGATCGAAACTAGCAAGATTCACGAGCATCGATTTTACAAGTCCTCGAAGAGTACACGAGAGAACGGTGTAAACTTTTTCTCTCAGAACTGTGCGAAAACTTGTATTCCGGCTCAAAACAACGGGATACATCGTTTTAGATCGAAACTAGCAAGATTCACGAGCATCGATTTTACAAGTCTTCGAAGAGTATACGAGAGAAAGATAAAACTTTTTCTCTCAGAACAGTGCGAAAACTTGTATTCCGGCTCAAAACAACGGGATACATCGTTTTAGATCGAATCTAGCAAGATTCACGAGCATCGATTTTACAAGTCTTCGAAGAGTATACGAGAGAAAGATAAAACTTTTTCTCTCAGAACTGAGCGAAAACTTGCATTCCGGCTCAAAACAACGGGATACATCGTTTTAGATCGAAACTAGCAAGATTCACGAGCATCGATTTTACAAGTCTTCGAAGAGTATACGAGAGAAAGATAAAACTTTTTCTCTCAGAACTGTGCGAAAACTTGTATTCCGGCTCAAAACAACGGGATACATCGTTTTAGATGGAAACTAGCAAGATTCACGAGCATCGATTTTACAAGTCCTCGAAGAGTACACGAGAGAACGGTGTAAACTTTTTCTCTCAGAACTGTGCGAAAACTTGTATTCCGGCTCAAAACAACGGGATACATCGTTTTAGATCGAAACTAGCAAGATTCACGAGCATCGATTTTACAAGTCTTCGAAGAGTATACGAGAGAAAGATAAAACTTTTTCTCTCAGAACTGTGCGAAAACTTGTATTCCGGCTCAAAACAACGGGATACATCGTTTTAGATCGAAACTAGCAAGATTCACGAGCATCGATTTTACAAGTCTTCGAAGAGTATACGAGAGAAAGATAAAACATTTTCTCTCAGAACTGTGCGAAAACTTGTATTCCGCCTCAAAACAACGGGATACATCGTTTTAGATCGAAACTAGCAAGATTCACGAGCATCGATTTTACAAGTCCTCGACGAGTACACGAGAGAACGGTGTGAACTTTTTCTCTCAGAACTGTGCGAAAACTTGTATTCCGGCTCAAAACAACGGGATACATCGTTTTAGATCGAAACTAGCAAGATTCACGAGCATCGATTTTACAAGTCTTCGAAGAGTATACGAGAGAAAGATAAAACTTTTTCTCTCAGAACTGTGCGAAAACTTGTATTCCGGCTCAAAACAACGGGATACATCGTTTTAGATCGAAACTAGCAAGATTCACGAGCATCGATTTTACAAGTCGTCGAAGAGTACACGAGAGAAAGGTGTAAACTTTTTATCTCAGAACTGCGCGAAAACTTGTATACCGGCTCAAAAATACGGGATACATCGTTTTAGATCGAAACTAGCAAGATTCACGAGCATCCATTTTACAAGTCTTCGAAGAGTAGACGAAAGGTGTAAACTTTTTCTTTCAGAACTGCACGAAAACTTGTATTCCGGCTCAAAACAACGGGATACATCGTTTTAGATCGAAACTAGCAAGATTCACGAGCATCGATTTTACAAGTCCTCGAAGAGTACACGAGAGAACGGTGTAAACTTTTTCTCTCAGAACTGTGCGAAAACTTGTATTCCGGCTCAAAACAACGGGATACATCGTTTTAGATCGAAACTAGCAAGATTCACGAGCATCGATTTTATAAGACCTCGAAGAGTACACGAGAGAACGGTGTAAACTTTTTCTCTCAGAACTGTGCGAAAACTTGTATTCCGGCTCAAAACAACGGGATACATCGTTTTAGATCGAAACTAGCAAGATTCACGAGCATCGATTTTACAAGCCTTCGAAGAGTATACGAGAGAAAGATAAAACTTTTTCTCTCAGAACTGTGCGAAAACTTGTATTCCGGCTCAAAACAACGGGATACATCGTTTTAGATCGAAACTAGCAAGATTCACGAGCATCGATTTTACAAGTCCTCGAAGAGTACACGAGAGAACGGTGTAAACTTTTTCTCTCAGAACTGTGCGAAAACTTGTATTCCGGCTCAAAACAACGGGATACATCGTTTTAGGTCGAAACTAGCAAGATTCACGAGCATCGATTTTACAAGTCGTCGAAGAGTAGACGAAAGGTGCAAACTTTTTCTCTCAGAACTGCGCGAAAACTTGTATTCCGGCTCAAAACAACGGGATACATCGTTTTAGATCGAAACTAGCAAGATTCACGAGCATCGATTTTACAAGTCTTCGAAGAGTATACGAGAGAAAGATAAAACTTTTTCTCTCAGAACTGTGCGAAAACTTGTATTCCGGCTCAAAACAACGGGATACATCGTTTTAGATCGAAACTAGCAAGATTCACGAGCATCGATTTTACAAGTCTTCGAAGAGTATACGAGAGAAAGATAAAACTTTTTCTCTCAGAACTGCGCGAAAACTTGTATTCCGGCTCAAAACAACGGGATACATCGTTTTAGATCGAAACTAGCAAGATTCACGAGCATCGATTTTACAAGTCTTCGAAGAGTATACGAGAGAAAGATAAAACTTTTTCTCTCAGAACTGTGCGAAAACTTGTATTCCGGCTCAAAACAACGGGATACATCGTTTTAGATCGAAACTAGCAAGATTCACGAGCATCGATTTTACAAGTCTTCGAAGAGTATACGAGAGAAAGATAAAACTTTTTCTCTCAGAACTGTGCGAAAACTTGTATTCCGGCTCAAAACAACGGGATACATCGTTTTAGATCGAAACTAGCAAGATTCACGAGCATCGATTTTACAAGTCTTCGAAGAGTATACGAGAGAAAGATAAAACTTTTTCTCTCAGAACTGCGCGAAAACTTGTATTCCGGCTGAAACAACGGGATACATCGTTTTAGATCGAAACTAGCAATATTCACGAGCATCGATTTTACAAGTCTTCGAAGAGTATACGAGAGAAAGATAAAACTTTTTCTCTCAGAACTGTGCGAAAACTTGTATTCCGGCTCAAAACAACGGGATACATCGTTTTAGATCGAAACTAGCAAGGTTCACGAGCATCGATTTTACAAGTCCTCGAAGAGTACACGAGAGAACGGTGTAAACTTTTTCTCTCAGAACTGTGCGAAAACTTGTATTCCGGCTCAAAACAACGGGATACATCGTTTTAGATCGAAACTAGCAAGATTCACGAGCATCGATTTTACAAGTCTTCGAAGAGTATATGAGAGAAAGATAAAACTTTTTCTCTCAGAACTGTGCGAAAACTTGTATTCCGGCTCAAAACAACGGGATACATCGTTTTAGATCGAAACTAGCAAGATTCACGAGCATCGATTTTACAAGTCCTCGAAGAGTACACGAGAGAACGGTGTAAACTTTTTCTCTCAGAACTGTGCGAAAACTTGTATTCCGGCTCAAAACAACGGGATACATCGTTTTAGATCGAAACTAGCAAGATTCACGAGCATCGATTTTACAAGTCTTCGAAGAGTATACGAGAGAAAGATAAAACTTTTTCTCTCAGAACTGTGCGAAAACTTGTATTCCGGCTCTAAACAACGGGATACATTGTTTTAGATCGAAACTAGCAAGATTCACGAGCATCGATTTTACAAGTCTTCGAAGAGTATACGAGAGAAAGATAAAACTTTTTCTCTCAGAACTGTGCGAAAACTTGTATTCCGGCTCAAAACAGCGGGATACATCGTTTTAGATCGAAACTAGCAAGATTCACGAGCATCGATTTTACAAGTCCTCGAAGAGTACACGAGAGAACGGTGTAAACTTTTTCTCTCAGAACTGTGCGAAAACTTGTATTCCGGCTCAAAACAACGGGATACATCGTTTTAGATCGAAACTAGCAAGATTCACGAGCATCGATTTTACAAGTCTTCGAAGAGTATACGAGAGAACGGTGTAAACTTTTTCTCTCAGAACTGTGCGAAAACTTGTATTCCGCTCAAAACAACGGGATACATCGTTTTAGATCGAAACTAGCAAGATTCACGAGCATCGATTTTACAAGTCTTCGAAGAGTATACGAGAGAAAGATAAAACGTTTTCTCTCAGAACTGTGCGAAAACTTGTATTCCGGGGCTCAAAACAACGGGATACATCGTTTTAGATCGAAACTAGCAAGATTCACGAGCATCCATTTTACAAGTCTTCGAAGAGTATACGAGAGAAAGATAAAACTTTTTCTCTCAGAACTGTGCGAAACATGTATTCCGGCTCAAAACAACGGGATACATCGTTTTAGATCGAAACTAGCAAGATTCACGAGCATCGATTTTACAAGTCTTCGTAGAGTATACGAGAGAAAGATAAAACTTTTTCTATCAGAACTGTGCGAAAACTTGTATTCCGGCTCAAAACAACGGTATACATCGTTTTAGATCGAAACTAGCAAGATTCACGAGCATCGATTTTACAAGTCCTCGAAGAGTACACGAGAGAACGGTGTAAACTTTTTCTCTCAGAACTGTGCGAAAACTTGTATTCCGGCTCAAAACAACGGGATACATCGTTTTAGATCGAAACTAGCAAGATTCACGAGCATCGATTTTACAAGTCCTCGAAGAGTACACGAGAGAACGGTGTAAACTTTTTCTCTCAGAACTGTGCGAAAACTTGTATTCCAGCTCAAAACAACGGGATACATCGTTTTAGATCGAAACTAGCAAGATTCACGAGCATCGATTTTACAAGTCTTCGAAGAGTATACGAGAGAAAGATAAAACTTTTTCTCTCAGAACTGCGCGAAAACTTGTATTCCGGCTCAAAACAACGGGATACATCGTTTTAGATCGAAACTAGCAAGATTCACGAGCATCGATTTTACAAGTCCTCGAAGAGTACACGAGAGAACGGTGTAAACTTTTTCTCTCAGAACTGTGCGAAAACTTGTATTCCGGCTCAAAACAACGGGATACATCGTTTTAGATCGAAACTAGCAGATTCACGAGCATCGATTTTACAAGTCTTCGAAGAGTATACGAGAGAAAGATAAAACTTTTTATCTCAGAACTGCGCGAAAACTTGTATACCGGCTCAAAAATACGGGATACATCGTTTTAGATCGAAACTAGCAAGATTCACGAGCATCCATTTTACAAGTCTTCGAAGAGTAGACGAGAGAAAGGTGTAAACTTTTTCTTTCAGAACTGCACGAAAACTTGTATTCCGGCTCAAAACAACGGGATACATCGTTTTAGATCGAAACTAGCAAGATTCACGAGCATCGATTTTACAAGTCTTCGAAGAGTAAACGAGAGAAAGATAAAACTTTTTCTCTCAGAACTGTGCGAAAACTTGTATTCTGGCTCAAAACAACGGGATACATCGTTTTAGATCGAAACTAGCAAGATTCACGAGCATCGATTTTACAAGTCGTCGAAGAGTACACGAGAGAAAGGTGTAAACTTTTTATCTCAGAACTGCGCGAAAACTTGTATACCGGCTCAAAAATACGGGATACATCGTTTTAGATCGAAACTAGCAAGATTCACGAGCATCCATTTTACAAGTCCTCGAAGAGTACACGAGAGAACGGTGTAAACTTTTTCTCTCAGAACTGTGCGAAAACTTGTATTCCGGCTCAAAACAACGGGATACATCGTTTTAGATCGAAACTAGCAAGATTCACGAGCATCGATTTTACAAGTCCTCGAAGAGTACACGAGAGAACGGTGTAAACTTTTTCTCTCAGAACTGTGCGAAAACTTGTATTCCGGCTCAAAACAACGGGATACATCGTTTTAGATCGAAACTAGCAAGATTCAAGAGCATCGATTTTACAAGTCTTCGAAGAGTATACGAGAGAAAGATAAAACTTTTTCTCTCAGAACTGTGCGAAAACTTGTATTCCGCTCAAAACAACGGGATACATCGTTTTAGGTCGAAACTAGCAAGATTCACGAGCATCGATTTTACAAGTCGTCGAAGAGTAGACAAAAGGTGCAAACTTTTTCTCTCAGAACTGCGCGAAAACTTGTATTCCGGCTCAAAACAACGGGATACATCGTTTTAGATCGAAACTAGCAAGATTCACGAGCATCGATTTTACAAGTCTTCGAAGAGTATACGAGAGAAAGATAAAACTTTTTCTCTCAGAACTGTGCGAAAACTTTTATTCCGGCTCAAAACAACGGGATACATCGTTTTAGATCGAAACTAACAAGATTCACGAGCATCGATTTTACAAGACCTCGAAGAGTACACGAGAGAACGGTGTAAACTTTTTCTCTCAGAACTGTGCGAAAACTTGTATTCCGGCTCAAAACAACGGGATACATCGTTTTAGATCGAAACTAGCAAGATTCACGAGCATCGATTTTACAAGTCTTCGAAGAGTATACGAGAGAAAGATAAAACTTTTTCTCTCAAAACTGTGCGAAAACTTGTATTCCGGCTCAAAACAACGGGGATACATCGTTTTAGATCGAAACTAGCAAGATTCACGAGCATCATTTTACAAGTCCTCGAAGAGTACACGAGAGAACGGTGTAAACTTTTTCTCTCAGAACTGTGCGAAAACTTGTATTCCGGCTCAAAACAACGGGATACATCGTTTTTAGATAGAAACTAGCAAGATTC
>NW_027526760.1:0-68471 GCF_052857255.1 Amblyomma americanum | reverse complement strand
GGTGGCATCATAATGGACATGGTGGCGATAGTACTGGGCATGTCGGAAGAAAGACTTTCATACTGGAACGTGCTGACAATGCTGGACATTTGCTGGAGGCTTACGGGCATGGTGGACACGATGGTGACCATGTGACACCATTTGATTACTGGAGCACAAAATCGTGGGATGTTAGTTGGGTACAGAACAAACGTTACTGCATGGGGCAACCCATAGCGGCGATAATGGCTTCATGGGGGTGAGGCTTGCTGACTGCTGGGCACAGTAGATGGTGATGATCAAAACTGTAATGTTGAATGCTACTGCCTGCGACTGCATTGTGCATACTAAATTCCTTATTTCTTCTGGAACAGAAGCTAGGCCGTGCACAAAGCACGCCGTACTCGCACCAAATCGCTACAACTGTAGGGGCTTGGCCAATTTACTTGAGGCGACGATTACTCCGAGCGTGTTGACTGCTACGGAAGAGCCACAGGTGGCGTCCTTGCATCTGCATCTGCAGCCAGCAAGCTTTATTAACTATGTCTTGGTCTGAACTGCGACGAGCTGAGGCAAGTGTCTATAGAAACGACCGCGCTGCGCTGGGGCAGAAAAGCGATATAATTGTTTGATCGGCAACCGCACCGAATCGAAAGCTGCTGGGCGTAAGCTGCATCTGCAAGAGCATGCGCGCAGACTGCGAACGAGCAGTGCAGGTCAGACTCATGATACTACCAGTTTCAGTTGCCAGGTCTCTGGACCTCGAGCCAGCTATGAAGATTTAAATCTAGTTTAGTTTATCCTGGTTTAACTTCCCAAAGAGACTCATGCTATATGAGGGACGCCGTAGTAAAGGGCTCTGGAAATTTCGACCACCTTGGTTCTTTAACGTGCACTGACATCGCACATTACATGGGCCCTCTAGAATTTTGCCTTCACCGAAATTCGACTGCCGCGCCGGATCGAAACCGCGTCTTTCGGCGTCAGCAGCCGAGCGCCACTGAGTCCACCGCGGCGGCCTGCGAAGAATTTGGAAACGATGCTTGATTTGGTTACTACAGCTCTTGTCATATATCTAGAGCCGCAAAAAAGTGTGCACACAATGTGCAGGCACAAGAAAAAATGAGAGAATTCTGTCTCAGTATATGCATGAGGAACTAGGATGAACTTAATGTTAAAGGTTTTGGCCGTCATAATCAAGATCTTTTTTAGTTCTGCCACCTGGATACCGTTCCATAACACATGTGAAAGACCATTAATATGCTGGGAAGACAAGGCAAAAAATAAAAGAGCAAAATGCAGGACATATAATTTCGCAATTTAGAAACAGCCGAGTTCTTGGATGTTTTGATCTTGAACAAGATCCTGAAAGGACAGTGTGACGCAGCACTTCCAAAAACAGTCACGTTTAAAATGACTCGCTTTTACTTCAGGCAGCTGCTCTTGCTTGTCTGTTCATGGTCGCCCGGTTTCCTACACCTTCACGCTGCTGTCTCGAACGCTGAAACTTCGCGGTCCTAGAAAAATGCCACCATCGTGGCAGCACAGTGCCTGCCATGCCACCCTGCGCGCGCCCAGGATCTACCGAACGACCGACGTTCTTGCCCCGCAGCACCACCCCCGGAATCACCGAACAGCTTGCCTTTCGTGCTCCCAGGACTATCAGCATTCCCAATCTATATCGCCATCCCCATGTATAAAGCCCCCCCCCCCCCCCCCCCCCCCCCCCCCCCCCTTCCCGGAATCAACACCACTTTCACTGGACTCGGCAGCACTTTCAAAGGCAGTGACGTCAAAATGACTCGCCTTTACTTCGTGCAGGTAAACAATCCTTGCCCTCTTTTTGCGAAGCGTACACGTTACGCTAGTTTGATAGTGCTGCCGAGTCCACTTTGTTGTCCATTGCAAGTGACTGCGCACATGTCATTTTCCACCTTTTATTGCTATGTGGGGACATTGAACTAAATCCTGGACCTGAACCTAACACCCGCTCAGACAATACAGATTCGCACAATGAATTGCTTGAGGCATTGGACGAGTTAAAAAATGGGCAAACAGCCCTTCTAAACAAGATGAAATGAATTCATACATGACTGGCTCAACAAGAGAAAGCGCTTAAGGAGATAAGATTAAGACTAACAAAAATTGAAGAAGATTGCGCATCACTAGATCCCCTTAAAGCCCAAGTTAAGGACGTCCAGTGTCTCGCCCAAGAAAATGCGAAGAAACTGTCAGACCTTGAACATAGGCTAGACGACAGCGAGGACAGGGCCCGTCGTTCCAATCTCATATTCTTTGGTTTGAAGGATGCTTACCGCGAAACCTGGGCCGAATCCGAGAAACACATAATCGATATCTGCAAATCCGAACTAAATCTCACAATCCAACCTACGGACATAGAACGGCCCACCGGCTTGGTAATTTCAATACTAACAAGAGCAGGCCCATTATTGTCATGTTTGCACACTTCAAAACCAAGGAACTGGTTCTTTCAAACTCAAAACACTTAAAGGGTACTAATCACAGCCTTTCCGCAGACTACTTCCGTAATACTCGTATTGCCCGTAAAAACCCCATAGATTACGCTAAATGTCAACAAAAGAATTTACCCTCCGACACGACAGGATGGTAGTCGGAACCACCACGTACACACTCGATCGCGCACCGCAATAAGTGTTACCTCGAACGACATAGCTATCACGCAAACACACCCACACCCACAAAAGTACGCCCCAACTCGTTCTCATTCCTTTACACTAACATTAGAAGCCTCCTGCCTAAACGCGATGCTCTATCCTAGCCTAATCAACACCACAGAAAGCAATGCAGTCGTACTAACAGAAACATGGTTAAATGTGAACATAACGGATGGGCAAAGTACAGACCTCTTTCTGCAACTGTGATGTCTTCCGCCGCGACCGCATCGGTAAAGGAGGCGGTGGCGTTCTAATAACAACGCAACTCAGCCTGAATTTCCATGTTATGCCGACTGACTCTCTTATCGAAATATTCTTCATCTTTTCTAAAGCCTAACTTCCGCCGACAGTAATCTGCGCTTGCTATCGTGCTCCAGACAGTGCTGCTTGGTTCGTTCCTTCCTTCCACAACGCCCTTAATATGATAACTTCTGAACTTCCACACGCTTCTCTTGGCTCTAGTATAATTCAACTTTCCCGAAAAAATTAGCGGAACCCGTCTGACACGACTAATTCTTGTGCGCGCTATTTCTTGTATACTTGTCACACTTTTGCTCTGATCCAACTGATCACCAGCCCAACAAGACAGAATGCTCAATCATCGAACATATTAGACCTGATACTAACGTTACATATTGAAAACTTAATATCACTCTTGAATCTTCCGGGAATCAGTGACCACTGAATAATACACGCCACGTTTCTGAGCCACTTACCGCACCCACAAAAATAACTAAAACAATCACACTTTACGACAAAAGAGACCATGAAAGCATCAACAGTGAACTTCATGCGTTTCGAACCTGGTTTCTAAACGATTTTAATGATTGCACTCCTGAAACTAATCGGCTGCTGTTCAAAAACAAAATGCACGCTCTAATTGAAAAATTTATACCTACCATCACCGTAACTGAATGAAATGAATCACCTTGGTTCAATTCCGTACTAGAACGCATGAATAACAAAAAGAAAAGACTTTTACGAAGCGCCAAAAAAGAAACAATAACCCCAACACGTGTCATAATTATTACGAAGCAGAAAGATCCCATAACCTGCAAGTATAAAAAACTAAACGCTCATTTTTTCTTCTACTCTACCTGACATGATTCGTACAAACCCACGTCATTTCTGGAAATGTATCAATCCTAACCCCATCAGAAATCTAACACTGTGTGACGATGCTAACAGTCCAATTGATGATCATGACATTGCGGAAGTTTTGAATTTATCATTAAGCGCAGTGTTCACTCACTAACCGGATTACGAATTACCCGATTTCCCTTCCTTTAACTGTCAACCTATGCCGGATTTGAGATTTTTACTTTTATTTTTTATTTGAAATACTGCCAGTCTCTAGTTGAGACCTTAGCAGGTGGGCATAACACATATCAAAGGATAACATTTCTAAAAGCGGCTGTGCGAAGACAGCTATAAATTAGACAGTTCATATCACAGAAAAAAAACTGAAAAGAAGTTGACAGATTTGCTCAAGTAACTGAAGAAAAAACATGCTCGTTCGAAAACATGAACATTAACATGGACACAACACGTCGTGTACTCCTTAAAATAGACAAAAATGCAGAAAAATCTTTCTAACCACTCCTCTAGTTTAAAAACACGGCTTCTAGTTCGGTACAAGAATTTGAAAATGAATCGTCGTTAGTTATGGATTCGTCTAGACGGTTCCATTCTCTTGTTACTAGCGGGAAAAAAGAATTTTTGAAAGTGTCACTGTGATAAGGATATTCGGTTAGCGTATACGCGTGCTGGTATACTTGATGGTATTGCCAAAATAATCGACTCTTTGAAATTAACCTCCTCAGCTGGTGTTGACGGAATTAATACTAAAGTGTTAAAAAATAAAAAAAAACATGCAACTAGCGCCATGTTGTCTTATATCTTTCAGCAATCCCTTTCATCAGCCATCATACCCCATGACTGGAAAATGAGCAAGGTCATCCAAGTCCTCAAAAAAGGGCCTTCATCTTCTCGCCATAATTATCGACAAATATCTACCTCATCTATCATGGGCACGGCGGACTCGGATCGATCATGTTGCTAACGGGAACACCGTTCTTCGTACTGCAGGTTATCCTGGGTTCCGTTGCATTACGAACAACTGGACTCGTGTGGCCCCATGGCGCTTGCTGCTGCGATGGAAATGGGGCCCTCATCGAAAACGCACACATCTTGCTGTCGTCACTTGATTACACTTTTCTGGACATGCGTGTTCTTCCAGCGTCAACGTTCATGCATCGCACTGTGACGTCATCAGAGCCAACAGCTATAAAAGAAGCCACGCAGGAATACAGCTTCAGTGGGCACGGCGGACTCGGATCGACCATGTTGCTAACGGGAACACCGTTCTTCGTACTGCATGTTGGTAGTCATACCAGTACATTTCGTAGTGACTGCCGCGGTATTGTTGTCCTGCCGTGCCCCCATTGTTGTTTTTCTTTGGCATACGATTGTGTTGTTTCTTGTAAATTGCTCCTCTGCGGCGACGTCGAAATGAATCCTGGCCTTTCTCAGAAGGAAATTCTGGAACAATTATTGGAGGGTCAAGAGTCGCTTCAAGCCGAAATCACTGAAATAAAATCAGAGCTCGTTAAAACTGTAAATATAGCGACTGACCGGCAGCGTGTACTATTACTGATGGAAAAAAAGCTTAATGAACCGTCAACCCTCACCGATCCGCCTCAGCAAATCCACACAACATTGAAATCAATAGAAAATGTGATGGGATTTCAAGCCAAAGAAATAACCGATCTCGAAGATCGAAGCAGACGTTCGAACCTAATTATACACGAAATCGCCGAAGACCCTGAATAGACTGAAACTACGCTGAAAGATAGAGTAATCAAGGAAGTATTTCAAGATAACCTGCAAGTTAGCTGCCAGTCTATAGGGCGTATACATAGGCTGGGGCGTAACAGCCAGAAAAGGCCTATAATTATTTACCTGCAGAATTTTGTAGAAAAAAAGACAATAATGGAGAACGTTAGAAAACTAAAAGGCTGAGGTATGTCGATTCAGAATGACTACTCGCAGTCTACACTGAAGAAGCGCAAACTACTCTGGGATAGCTCGAAAGAAGACAGGGATAAAAAAAGTCGCCCTTTTTCACGATAAGCTAAAAGTGGATAAAGATATGTTCGTCTGAGATGAATCCCAAAATAAGCGCGTAAAGATAGCCTCCTCAAAACCTAGAACACCTCAAGAGGACAAGGTATCACGTCACTCGGAACAATGCAAGCAGCTGCGCGTAGTGAACCTTAATGCACGTAGTTTAGTTAATAAAACAACCAATCTTGAAATAACCTTATCACAGCATGATCCACACATTACAGTGATTACGGAGACGTGGCTTCACAGCGAAGTGAATGATGATGATGTATTTCCTCCCGCCTACACGGTATTTCGAAAAGATAGAGAATCTAGAGGTGGTGGCATAGCTATCCTCATTAAGAAACAAATTGCGGCCGTGTTGCAGGACGAGGTAACAGAAATTGAATGCCTATGCGTAAAATTGTCTTGTTGGGGTCATAACTTCGTTTTATACGCTCTGTATAGACCTCCCGATTCTGGACCTGACTGCTTAAATAAACTACAAAATCATATGTCACAGCACGAAAATAGCAAAATTTTGTTCATGGGAGATTTCAACTTGCCTGGGGTGGATTGGGAACGCCTTGAGTGTTTTGGTGCTAACAGTAAGCATGCAAATAAAATGTTTAATATAATGCTAACTCACAACTTGATGCAAGTAGTTCACGATCCAACCCGTCAAGTTGGTTCCACGAAATCATTATTAGATCTGTTGTTCCTGCCTCGCAATCTTGTAAGGTTTACTGTCACTGTGGAGTAGGAGCTTTCTGATCACTGCCTAGTTAGTGCTTCCTTACCTTTGGTTCAACACACTAAAAACAAACAATCATCACTACGTTCTTTTAAAGATTATTCACGTGCTAACGACGCATCTGTAACTGAGCATCTAGAAACCTGCTTTCTAGATTTCGATGATACTGATGTCTGCGTACTCTGGGACAAGTTAAAAAAAATTTGTTTTTATTGCATCGAAACTTTAGTGCCAAGCAAATATAGAAAAGAACGTAAGGAAACCCCATGGATGACAAGTAGCATAATTCAACTCTGGCGAAAGGTAAAACGGCACAAGAAGAAGCACACAGACCCTAAACAGATAAATCATTTGCTCGACAATTTAGCATGCGCCATACGTGATTCTAAAGGTTATTTCTTTGACACATCACTTCAAAATTTCATAAAAAATGAGCCAAGTAAATTTTGGAATTACATCAGTGAGAAAAAGAAAACCGTGTCACAAGTTTCGGTGAACAACGCTATGGTATGTGATCAGATGGCTATTACCCAGAATTTTAATGAGTACTTTCAAAGCGTATTTTCCGCTCCGAGCGCGTGTACCGCGAATAGCCGGGTGTATTATCTTTCTGAAGTGAATTTCATATCTTATTCAGCTGTACTTTTCTATGTTATTAAACTTAAAGACGAAAACGTCATGTGGTCCTGATAATATTCCAAATGTATTCCTTCTTCGTTATACTGAAACCCTGGCGAAATTCCTCGTGATCATATTTCGTGCTTTTGATGACAAGCAAATTACCTGATGACTGGAGGACAGCCCGAATTGTCCCCGTTTACAAAAAAGGAAATCGTCTTTTGTTGCAAAACTATCGTCCCATATCATTGACTTCATCGTGCTGTAAGCTACTAGAGCATATAGTTGCACACTGTGTGAATGAATTTCTAGAAAAAAATTTGGTCATAAACGAATTTCAACACGGGTTCAGAAGGGGTTCCTCGACAGTAACACAACTGATTACGGTAATTAACTCATTCGCATCCTGTATAGATAGTAAGGGCCAAATTGATGCAATTTTTTAAGATTTCAGCAAGGCGTTCGACAAAGTTCCTCATGATAAATTAATTCTAAAATTAAACATATTGGCATTCCTGAGATTTTCATAACTTGGATAACCACATACTTAAAGGACCGCAGGCAGTTTGTTGAAGTTGGTGGACAATGTTCGGGCTCTCTTCCAGTTTCATCCGGTGTACCACAGGGAAGTGCCTTGGGCCCTCTGCTTTTTCTTTTATATATTAATGACATTGTTCAAGTAATTAGCCCATCAGTGCATATTAGATTGTTCGCAGACGATTGTATATTATTCAAAGAAATTACTAATAGGGATGACCAGAATGTTTTGAACAATGCTGTGAACAATGTGTTGAAATGGTGCGACCAATGGGGCATGGTTCTCAATGCTGACAAAAGTGTGTATCTTCCGATAACAAAAAAAACATACCGTATAGTTACACATACAAATTAATTTCGTCCCCTCTTGAACAAGTATCTAATTACAAATACTTAGGCATAACTATAACTAGCAAATTAACGTGGAACTTGCATATCAATAACATTTGCTCTTCTGCATTTCGCAAATTATGCTGCTTAAGACATAAACTGAAGAACGCGCCTCCTAACATCAAGCTACTATGTTATTCTTCTATAATCAGACCAAAACTCGAATACGCATGCGTAGTGTGGAACCCGTATACTAAATCTAACATAGCCAATTTGGAACGAATACAGAGAAAGGCTGTTAGATTCATCTTTAATAAATATGCAAAGCCTGACTCCCCCACCACTTTGATGAAAATTCACCAAATTGAACGACTTGAATTCCGAAGAAAAAAGTTCAGGTTAGAGTTTCTTGCGCTTTTATTAGAGAACAAATTTGGTCTGGACCCCTCATTATACTTAAAGCCGTTATCTGCCAGACAAACTCGACATTACCACCCTAGTTTTCTAACCCCTATATTCGCCAAAACAGACACCTACAAGTTTTCATTTTTCCCACGAACTATAATAGATTGGAATCAAATAAACCAACCATTGCCCTATGATGTCCAACCAATTAGTGCTATTTCTGTCTATTTTCCAGTGTTATTTCTTTCTTATTTCGCTTACTTGTACGCCCACCCTGCTTGGACTTAGTGTCCGCAGTATTTCATAAATAAATAAATAAAATAAATAAAATTTGTAAACTAATGGAACATATAATTTCCTCTCAAATTATAAAATTTCTAGTGTCCGTCAACCTTTTACACCCTAACCAGCATGCCTTTCTAAGAGGTTTATCTTGCGAAACACAGTTATCTCTCTTTATTAAAGACCTTTGCTCCAGCATTGACCTTAACATTTCTGTTGATGCCCTCTCCCTCGATTTTGAAAAAGCTTTTGACAAAGTTCCTCACGAACGACTATTCCTCAAGCTTTCTCGTCTCAATCATAAAGAACATGTTTTTAATTGGATATGCAGCTTTCTCACTAATCGGCAGCAGTTTGTTTTTGCTTATAAGTGTTCATCTTCTTATTGCTCTGTTGTATCTTGGGTACCTCAGGGCGCCGTCTTGGGCCCCCTTCATTTTCTCATATATATTATTGATTTCCCTACTAACATATGTTCCTACATTCGCATATCGCTGATGATTGCGTTATCTACCGGCCTATTACTAACAGCGATGACATTTTGCTTCTTCCGTCTGACATTAAGCAGGTACGATCCTGGTGTAATACATGGCTAATATCCTTAAATGTGAAAAAAAACATCTCTGCTATCATTCCACCGACGTCTTTCACAACCATCTTCAAGATATCTAATCTGGAATGCGGAAATCGTTTCAGTATCAACTTAAAAGTATTTAGGCATCTATTTGATACCTGATCTAAATTGGTCTTTTCACATATCTCAGGCTAATTAGTAACGAGGCAAATCGCGACCTTGGTTACTTTCGATGAACCCTGCGACTAGCACCCCCATCAGTGAAATTCCTTGCCTACATAACACTTAGCCGTTCCGAATTAGAATATGCATCCGCGATCTGGGACCATCACTAAAATAAACCTTTCCACTACTCTGAATCCCTACAGAATCGCTCAGATTGTTTCATTTTCTCAGCCTAATCTTATCATGTATGTTTAACAGAACTGAAACGCAATGCTCATCTCACAACTTTAGCGAACCGCCGAAAAATTTCTAGACTGTGTCGGTTTCATAAATTATATTATCATTAATTTCTGAACTCTATTCTCAGACCCACATATCGCATCTCCAATCCCACAAATTAAGGGAAAGCCGTCTACCCTCCCCTGCCCGCACTTCTGCGCATCTGTCATCATTCTTCGTTCATACAAGAAGAGACTAGAATGACCTGCCAAACGCCATCGCGGATCAGATCGACTCATCCTTATTCATAACGTCCATAGAAGAAATGTAATGCTTAAATTCCACCCCCTCATGTAATACCCCTTCAATGGTGCCTTTGAGGTACTAATAAATAAATAAATAAATAAATAAATAAATAAATAAATAAATAAATAAATAAATAAATAAATAAATAAATAAATACTGCTTTGCTAAATCAGAATCAATCGCCTAGTTCGACCTAGGCTGCATGATCTCGGTGTTCAGTGCCGTCTGATGAAGAGCTGGCGTTTTTACGCATGCATCGATAATATATTTCCCTTCAGCAGCATATACACGCCTGCGAACCGCATAAAATAAAACACTATTGGAAGTTTGGCACTTGTTCTTGTTTACTCTTCCATCCTTTGTTCTGCATTTTTGTACTGCAGTCACCAACGCTGTAGTGGTCCTTTCTGGCACAATGATTGTTGGTGGTCCTAACATCTTAAAAGGCTCTGCAGAATTTTCTAACATGCTTGAAATCTCACCGTGTAATATTTTTTTATCATTATTCATTCAACATAAACAAGGAGACAAAAAACTAAATTATCATGCTACGTGAAAAAAAAAGAGAGAAAGCTCCTGCTCACGATGACTCCCTTTTCTAGGAAGTCAAGAGTTGCAAAAAGTACACAGTGCATTCAACGTCCACCCATTTCATATTATGCTAAGCTAAGTAGCTTGTGCTGATTTTAGTAAGTTAAATAAAAGACGCAAGCATGGTTCATAAAAAAATGGCGCAGGTTCAGAACCGTGATACCCTACAGTCGAGCGATAGCATTTTGGCAATGGCCCGGGCCAAATTTGGAGGTTGCCATCGTGTCGGGCACGCTCAATTGTGGTTGAACATCGCATTTGGTCCAAATCAGCGAAGGTCAAATCTATAGATCGGCCATGGCCAAATTTTTGGAAATGAGCCGGGCTGAATTTGGGGGATCACTACCATGTTGGCCATAGTCCAATTAGTGTGGACATAGATTTTGGTCCGGATCAAAACCAGGAGATTTGGAGGGGTGCGGCGCCCCACATTTGGAAATGACTGTTGTCAAATTTTTGGGTCACTGTCGTACTAGTCAGAGTCGGATTAACCTGAATGTCCATTTCGCTCCAAAACCAAGGAAATCCCATTTAGGGGGTTGGATTTTGTGACTGCAAAATAGCATATATATATATATATATATATATATATATATATATATATATATATATATATATATATATATATATATATATATATATATATAAGTAACTGGGCGTCTAATATAAACAAAAAAAAAACTCCACAGAAATGCAGAGGACACTCAAAGAACACAAATACAGCAACCACAAAATAAAATGACCTCAAAATATTACCCTCTGCCGTGGTGCCATGAACGCCATAATCCGGCATCCGTGGTGTCTACTTTCTTTCTCCGTGTGTTTTTGTTCACTGGTACGATGCCTCATAATTCAACCCTCTGCAGCGTTCTATGTGCTATGCAGCAATGTCGGTCAGGCTATCAAGACAATAGCACGGAGTAGTCACAACAGGTTCGGTTTGGCTGACAGAAAATCCTGATTCAGGAACTCGTTTTGCACTTTCTAGCTACAACCATGATCTTAAATTGTGTCAAAAAGTTGGAATTCAAGGACTTCTACTCTGCTTCCTCTGCTGTCTGTACACAGCACACCTTGGAATACATGATTCGTATACTTGGTGTCAAAGCTGAAAGAACGTGTTATTCGGGGCCGTTAATACTGAAGAAAACACAATATTTTCTGAAATTGAACACACTGCACTGGACAACTATTGACACCTCAAACTTGAGATGTGTACCATTGACACTCAGAGAGTATTTGGAACTATCTTATTCCCACGTAGCTAAAAAATTGACAAGGCCATTTTAGCGCATAAAAGAGGCAACAAAATCAAATGACAAAATAGTGACATCACAGCACTTCCTCACATACACACTGCACTGACTTCCTCCAAACAAGCATTTATAGAGGACACTGTGATACAAGGCTAGCATTGTGGACCCTAATTCATTTGAAATGAGTTACCCTATAAGGCAGCTAAGGACTTACCAAAGTAAGAAAAATTATTCAATAATATCTGCAAAATATACTGAAAAGATCTTTAATTTTAACCACGCTTTAAATTATGCGGCATAGCTTGCATCCTCTAACTATTCAGTTGTACATTGCAGTTCTTTCTCGTCTTTAAAATGTAGCAGAAAGCACCTGACAGCTCATCAGCTGCCGTGTTGATTGCTACCAGCGACATCTTTAATGGCATTTTAGCTGCAGTAGAGATCATGTTGATGTAACCTGCTGCCAGTGCTATTTATAGCTAGGCATACTGGATAACTGGAGCAGAGCACACAGCCTTGCTTGGCTGAGCAGCAGTATACCGATCAGTGTGATGATGCAATCCTCACCACTAGCCACAATGAATGCAAAAAAATACAAATAACCTCACTGAGAGCACTTTTCTCTTTAAAGGAATGCGTCTAAATATGCATACAAAGTGATGAACAGTCTAGAGACCCAGAACTCCAGTTTCTGGGCTGAAATGATTTCCCCTTAGTATACGTTTCTTTGTGAATAGTGCGAAACAAGGCAACAATGCTGAAAAAAAGACAACATGCATCTATTGCAGCAGCATGCTTTCAAGTGCTAGTTAGCACCATAATTACCATTTTGTAAGTATGTGCAGTTAATATTCATTTCCTTTATGATGAGTGCAACTTTCATGGAGCCGCAGTGATTTGGTGTTGGTTTTTGTACTTCGTTCCTTTGCATATATAGGGTTTATATGTGATGGAGGAACAGCGAAGGTGTGGGCAGAGGCTGTGGTGGACACCCAAAACTGCTTTTATTTTTTGCCCTTCGAAGGGCATGTCAACGGTACTCTACGGGCAAAGTTCTATTCTGCATGCCTTGCTCAGTGGTACTAAATAAGGGCAGACTTTTCTTTCCTAAAAGTGAGAAGTCATGCATATGCAAGACACTTTTTACAGGTGTCTCTCCACAACGCCCTTGCAATCCTGCCTTTCTTCCTCTTTGAGAAGATTCATTTGTAAAAGCAGTATGATGACTATTTCATTAATTTGTTGTAGCAGACCATTTTCTGCTGACACAAGCCGTACAATGTTGTTGCCACACCTAAATACGAAGGCTGAATGAGCCTAAAGCGGGCTAAGTGAAGGGGGACAATTCCCAGACGTGTTGCGAGGCATGTTTATATTGAACTTCATGAATGATATGTTCCATACAGTGCTGGGCAGAAGAGAACAACGCTATTGCGAAGAGTCTCTGAAATTAAGAGCATTAAAGATACTCTAAGAACCAACTCGTACCCTCTTAAGCTGGTACCCTCTTAAAGCAGAGCGGAGTAAAATACAAGTCGAGACAGAAAACAGGCTTCTTCCCTTTGCCCTTTTCGCAAGCAGTGATAGAAATAGCGTAAAAGCAGCTTTACATTGTGGCCAACAATGCGAGAAAAACTAAACAGAGAACAGGATCAAAATGCATACTACAGCCATAATTATGCAAATTCTAGCATAACTTGAATCATCATCATCAGCCCGACTATGCCCACTGCAGGGCAAAGGCCTCTCTGATATCTCTCTTTTGCCATCTGTGGCTACTGATCCCAGCAAACTGCTTGTTCTCATCTGCCGACCTAACTTTCTGCAACCGCCTGCTATGCTTGCCTTTCCTTGGAATCCAATCCGTTAACATCAAGGTAAAGCAGTTATCTTGACTTCACATTACATGCCCTGCCCAAACCCATTTCTTCCTCTTGATTTCATTAGCATGTCACTAACCCGCGTTTGTTCGCTCGCTGTTTTACTTGCTTCGGGTCTCTCAAACGTTACACCTATTATTTTTATTTCCATAGCTCATTGCATTGTCCTTAACTTAAGGTGAACCCTTTTCGTTACCCTCCGGGGTTCTGCTCCTTGGAAGAGTATTGGCAAAATTGTATAATCTATGGTGGCAAATATGATATCAGGTTGATGTTTCCTGGTCCCTACAGCACATCAGGACCGTGTTTTTTTGTAGAAATCATTGTACCAAGAAACAGGGTGCGGAAAAAACATGCAAGCAAACCAAAAGGCCACAACTGGACATATGTTCATTGCCATTACCAACTCAATGCAGATTCCTTTATCATAAAAGTGAACAGAGGCAAAACCGATACAGTGATCCACACCTCTGCTGATATGGAACATTGTCGACACTTCCCACGTTACTGGTTCAGATGGAAGATTAAAATCTTAGCACCATGGAACAAAAGCCAACGCTGTTTTTCACTTTCATCCTTTTCTCTCTGCCGTCCACACGTGGCATAATGCGGTAACGGGTGTGAGCTTGGTGGCTTCACCATCATAAAGAAATAAAAAATTCTCTAGGCCAAAGCTAGAGGCAGTCTGATTTTGGAAAGTCCTCGTGAGCACTGACTTGAGGAATAAGACCACAATACCCCTCTTCACCAGCTTTGAATGTGCTGCCGTAAAGCTCAAAACAGGTTTCTTTGACCTCGGGTGATACACCGAGTTGTGTTTTGGTCTCGGCTCCATACATGCACCCTTTGTAAAAAATTTAAGATCCCAAGCAGTTTGCTTCTCAGCCATGGTGTGTGGCTCGTTAACTATCGCCACATTTCTGAATCTCATGAAGGTACGAGGAGCTCTCATCCTCACACCATGAAATCTAAGGCTTCCCAGGATGCTACAAGGGCCTCGTTATGCAGCTTGGAAGCAAACTCTTTCGGCTCTAATTTTTGACAAAGGCCATACATCAAGGAACTACAGAATCTCTTCGTGTGGTGCTTGTCGCGAACTGGTAAGGCGTCTTCGACGTTCCGAAGGGGAACTCTGTCGCGTGCAGGTTCGAACAAGAAAACAAGAGATTAAAGAGGTCAAACGAAACAAAACGAAGTTGTATTTATAATTTAAAGGAAAAGGGGCCAATAAGAAAGGGAAACACCAAGAAACACACAGACGCACACAACACGCGTACAACGCTACAGAATAAAAGGAAAGAGTTCCCCAGGTACTGAGCGTCCCAGGTGAAGCGGAGATGCCTTGCAGACAGGGCGAATGCGGGTAGATGTAGTGCGATGCGTTGCTGGCGATGCGTCGAAGGAAGCGGCGGAAGGGAGCCAGGTGGTAGTAGGAGCGGAGAGGAACACAGGGTGACGCTGCCAGTCTCCCGTCAACAGCCCGGAAAACTTGGCAGCAGCAGGAAAAACGTAGCCAGGTCCTGTCGACGGCGTCACGAAACGCCAGAGGCTTAAAGCAGGCTATTCAAGGGTGACTTTAGGCAACATGGACCCTCAATCCATCGAATGCCACCTCCACGCTTGCAAGGAATGCAGTAGGCTTGAATCGGTGATCAAAGGGAGGTCACGGCAGCACGAACCCAACGTCCGACAGCTGCCACCTGCACGCTTGAATGACCCGATTTCGCGTGCGCTGTTTTGCCCTGCACCTCGGTTTTCTGACACGCCAGCTCTCCAATCCTCGTGCTCGCCACGCTCTTTGTCGCCGTCGCCTCGTACACACCTTTCGCACGCGCACACGCGCCATGCTGGGCTTGCACGCGCAGCGTTCCGCTGTCCGACGCACCACTGTCGACGCACCGCGTTCGCAAATCCTCCGAGATCTTGATCTTTCGTGCACTTCACATATGCCCCCCTTCGAAAAAGTTTTTTCACATAGAAAAACTGCCATTAGTGTGCACAGCGGTTATGCTCATGTGGTAAACGTACAACGTAGACGCCGCTGAAGTCACCGAAGGCACTTTACACAGTGATACATGGGGGCACATGGAAACGCGCACCGAGGGAACATGGGGTCAAACATTACACATCTGGTATTACGGAAAATAAAAATAGTACAAAACATTAGACACAAACATTAACCCCTTCTGCATCGTAGAGGTGAAAATTTACACACTGAATAACTCATAACCGGGAAACGAAGAAAAATAAACAATTTTTAGAAACTCCTAGACTACATTTGCCCATGTAACCATTGCAAAGACACCGGATAGCAGCACTGTACATTGGGCATTACCCTCTGGCAATTTACAAGCGACTCATGCAATCGGCGCCTACGTTTTCGGAGCCCTTGATGTACTCTACACGAAAGGTATACTCTTGCTATGTTAAGCTCCAACACAGTACCGTGCTGTTAAAGTGCTTTGCCTTTGTTAAATACTGCAATGGTTGGTGGTCATTTTGAATGATGAAGAACGTCCCGTACAATAAGATGTGGAATTTCTCAGCTGCCCAGACTATCGCCAAAAGCTCGCGTTTAATCGCTGAGTGGCGAGATTAGCGAGGTAACAACTGTCGACTCGCTTATGATACCGGGCGGAGGATTCCATCATGCTCCTGCAGAAGAACGGCGCCTACGCGTACCTCGGTAGCATCTGTGCGAGGCACGAACTGCTTACTGAGAATTGCAGCTCTTAATACTGGCCTGGAAGATAGCGCATTCTTGAGCTCGTCAATAGCGGCTTGGCGCTGTGGTGTCCGAGAGACGATGTTGCGTTCATTTTTGCACGTCAACTACACGAGCGGTTGGACTTTGTCGGCATAGGCAGGGATGAAATGCGGTAGTATCCAGCAAGACCTAAGAAGGAACGCACTTGCTTCTTCCTCTTTGGAAGCGGTACGTTGACAAGCTTTTCTACCACCGTTTCCAAAGGTCAGATGGCCCTTCTCCAAGCTGGTGTCCAAGAAAGGAGGTGTTAGTGGTTCCGATTTCACTCTTCTGCGACTTGATCGTGAGGCCGGCCTCGCGCACCCTGCTAAATTGCCTGTTTAAAGTCTAAGGATGTTCTTCCCAGGTAGAGGTCGCTACGAGAACATCGTCGATGCAATGAACGACATTGTCTATGCCTTGTAATAAAATGCGCATCAGGCGCGTAAAGATAGCCGATGCTGTCTTAATACCGAAGGGCATGTAAACGAACTGATAGTGACCGGATTGGGTAGAGAACGCTGTTTTCGGTCTCGAAGTTTCCTCGAATGGGACGTTCCAATGGGACGTTCCAATGGGCAATGGGACGTTCCCGTGTTTCATCTCGGTGTGCGAGAACAGCTCCGATTCCGTACTGTGAAGCGTCGCAACTGAGAAAGATTTGCTTGGAAGAATCGAAATGCAGTACCGGCGCAGAAGTCAGGAGAACTTTACTTTCTCTGAAAGCTTGTTCCTCTGCGCTTGTCCACTTCCAAGGAGTTTCTTTTGTAAGTAGCAGATTCAAGGGCCGGAGAACTGTCGAAAGGTTAGGCAGAAAACGCCGGTAAAAATTAATGAGTCCAAGGTAGCTTTGAAGTTGCTTGACGTCCTTGGGACATGGAGCATTCACGACAGCTTCTATTTTCTTTGGTGTTGGCCTCAGTCCGTCCGCGTTTATGACATGGCACAGGTACTCAACTTCTGTCGCTAGAAATGAACACTTCTCTAGCTTGAGCTTGAGGCCTGCTTCCTGTAGACGCTGTAGTACACTGGCTACGTTGCTCAAGTGATCTGCGTCGTCCAATCCTGTTACCAAGATGTCATCAAAGTACACGGTGACATGGCGCATGTCTTGTAGCAAATTTTCCATTTCTCTCTGGAATATGGCCGGCGCTGAAGCTACTCTGAAAGGTAGTCTGGTGTACTGGAAGAGGCCCTGAGGCGTATTGATGGTCACTAGCTTCTGTGAGCTCGTGTCAAGTTCTACCTGCTGGTAAGCGTCTTTCAGGTCCAGCCTCGTAAACTTTTCGCCACCTGAAAGCTTCGCCCATAGGCCCTCGACTCGCGGCACAGGATATTTTTCCAGCACTGTGGCACCGTTAATTGTGACTTTGAAGTCGCCACATATGCGCACGCGGCCGTCTTAAGCACAGGAACAATTGGGGCTGCCCACTCAGACGTTCTGACGGGTGTAAGTACCCCTTCTCGTTGCATTCTTTGCAATTCTTCTGCAACTTTGTCTTGCAATGCAAAAGAAATCGTTCGTGGTTTGAAGAATTTCGGAGGTGAATCTTCCTTGACTACAATTTTGGCTTTCACACCTTTGAATGTTCCTAGTCCGTCCGAAAATACTTCTTTGTAGCAAGTAAGCAGCTCGTCAACGCTCGCAAGTGAGTCAACGGATCTGCCGTCATTTAGGTCGAGCTGAAGCGCCCTGATCCAGTTTCGTCCGAGAAGGGTTGGACACTGGTCCGGAGCTACAAACAAAGGCAGTGTTGCCTCTCTTCGTCCGAACTGGACTGAAACGGTAACCTTGCCCCTAACGGCTGTCAGTCTTCCGCAATAACTCTTCAGAATTACGTCTGATGGGTCTACTGAGAGCTCAGGAAACCGCTGTTGGAATGCGGTCTCCCCTATTACGGAGACACTGGCCCCCGTGTCTAGCTCCATTCTAAGAGGCCTGCCTGCGACTTGCAAAACTGCTACAAACGGAGGAATTGTTTTCTCGCTGTTCATCTGCCATGTCTCGTAGACCTGTGACTGGATTTCAGGAAGATTTCCACTGTCCTCAAGGCTGTGAACTGGCTGCTTTGTTTGCCTTTGCGTACTGTGCTTCCTTGACACTTTCTTTTGCTTCGTGTCTGGCGGCAGCCTTTGAGCGGCATGCTCTGGCCAGATGCCCAATCTTGCTGCATGCGTTGCACCGGGATTTGGCGTGCTGGCATACTGTTGCGTAGTGCGGCTCTCCACAGCGATAACAACTTATCGTCTGTTTTATTTGCTTGCTCATCGCACTGTGAACTGTCTGCACTTTGGTCATGCCCTGAGCTTGCATCAACATGCTTGAGTCTCTTTTAGCCGTCTCCATTGCAATTAGGAGCTTGACTGCTGACTCGAACGTCAGGTTTGGCTCTTCAAGCAGGCGTCGTTGCATTTACGCGTCATTAATGCCGCAAACGAGTCTGTCCCGCAGCATGTCAGGAAGGAAGGCGCCGTACTCACAATTTGCTGAAAGTTTTTTCAGTGATGCGGTGTAGTCGCTGACAGACTCCTCCGGTTGGCGAGAGCGACTATTGAATCTGAAGTGGCAGACCACCACGGAAGGCTTCGGAATGTAGTGACCCGAAAGCACGGAAAATATCTCGTCGATAGAGACTTGATCTGGAGTTTTAGGCCTCAGCAGGCTCCGTAGTAAGGAGTAGGTACTGTACCCGCAGCAAGTCAGGAACACGGACTTTTTCTTCTCCTCTGGAACGCTGTTGGCGTCGAAGAACAGCTTGACTCGCTCAAGGTACTCCGTCCAGGCTCCTCCTTCCCCGTGGATTGGCTCCAATGCTCCGTAGGTCGGCATGGTTGCAGATGATGCGATGCCGGAAAACTTTTACCTCGTCGCCAGAATTGTTATGGTATGGTAAGGGGGTGAGCATAGAAGCGAATGCCGGAACGGGTCACCGACGTGCCCTAGCGAGGGCGCGGGAAGAGCGCCCCGTAAAACAACAGTACACGTTGCTGGCGGGAGTCAGACTGGCCCCTCTCCTTGAAAAGCGGGGGATGTTTATTATCTTTTCCCTCTCTCTTTTTCCCCGTGCAGCTGGGTGCCGCTGAGAAGGCGCCTGCGGTGTCCTTGGCGTCTGCTGCCTTGGGGAATCGTGGCAGGTACTTGCCAGTAGCGTTTAGCAGAGTCACAATTTTAAAAGTACACCTTGGTTCCAACGTCGGTAAATATTACATATGTTCTTGGAATGGGCTCTGCATCAGACACAAGAACATCATCGATTCGTCGAAAGTCGATGCAAGTCCAATAGGTGTTGTCTTTCTTTTTAATCAGAACGAGGGGGAATTGTATGGAGATTTTGAACGTTCAATCACCCCTAATTTGATGGTCTCGTCTATCTTCTTTTCGTCCGAGTCCTTCATGGCAAAAGGCAACGGGTATTGCGGAGTATTCACGACTTCACAAGTGAAGAGCCTGAGGTGACACTTTACTAGAATAATCTTCCCGGGAACCTCGGAAAAGATGTCTGCGTACGAGTTTAGTAAGCTCCGAATCTCCTGCTGTTTGTCGTCGTCGAACTAGATGGAGGTCTGCACGGCTTCAATTCCTTTACCGTGATCCGTGCTAAGCGTAAGTACTTGTTCTTCTGAGTCACCTTCTTCGATTACGACGAAATGTATTCCTGGACGGTCTCTTGGGACGCATGCTCTTCGTATCGCTTGAGCGTATTAATGTGGAATAGCTTCTTAGTGTGGCACAAGTCGATCAAATAATCCAAGTCGGTCTTTTGGCCACAAACCACGAATGAACCTTTCCACTGCATCAGGAGTTTATTGTGGCTACTGTGCAAAATAATGAGGGCGCGATCTCCAATCATTAATTGTTTCTTCTTGTGGTTCCTGTCATAGTATTTCTTGTGAGACTGTTGGGCACGGAACAAATTTTGATGTGCCGCTCTCACAGTTTGCTCGAGACGTTCTCTTAGATCGAGAACGTAACCATAGGTCGTCTTCGTGTCTTCTCCCAGCTCTTCCCAGGTCTAGAGCTCTCTGAGGACTGCAAGCGGCCCTCGCACGTGTACAAATATCAACTCAAATGTAGAAAACCCCAAACTCGCCTGCAGCACCTCTGTGTATGCGAACAGAAGCGGAGCGATACATGATCCCATGTTTTGGGCTGTTCCTGACTGAGCTTCCGCAGCATCTGCTTCAGTGTGCCGTTAAATTTCCCCACCATCCCATTGCACATTGGGTGATAAGGGGTCGTGCTCAGATGTTTCACCGCCAAGAGATTATTGAGCTCTCATCATTTCGGAAGTCAAACGGAGCTCTGGTCACAAAGGATCTCTCTCGGAAAACCTATTCGTGAAAACATCTACACCAAACCTTCTGCCACGTTTGCTGAATCTATCTTTGGCAGAGCCACGGCGTCGGGATGCCGCGTGGCAAAATCGATGAGAGTGAAAATAAATCTATTCTCTTACACCGATGTGGGCGACAGCGGACGGACAATATCGGCTGCGACCAGATCAAATGGAGTTTAGATAAGAGGCATGCGTCCCAAAGGAGCTTTCCTATTTTGCCTTTAGGACACGTCCTTTGGCAAGAGTCGCACGATCTGACATACCTCTTAATCTCCTGCTGCGCTCCTGGCCAGTCGAATTTTTCCAGAACTCGATCTGTAGTCTTCTCAATTCCCTGATGCCCGGCCAACGGGCTATCGTGGGCAAGGCTTAACACCTGTGATCTACAAGACTTTGGAAGTACCCCCTGTCGAACCTCTCTGTCAGAAGCGAGATGATAGATGCGATACAGTAACTCCTGTTTGACAGACTACGAGTGCAAAGGGCCGTTCTTGCAATGGAACACCTTTCCTACTTTCACCCAACGCGCATTCAGTGATTCACCGTCTCTTTGCTCTATTTCTAGCGTTTCCTTGGTGAACCTCATGGGACCAATGTTTAAAGCAGTATTTCCTTCCTTTCTCCGTGAACTTCCTTTCCAACGAACACCAATTTTGGACCCTCGCCCTCACCATATTCACCGGCAACCTCATCATTGCCTATGCCAGGACGTAATTTAGCACCGCCCAACGTCTTCTCCCAATTAATATTTGGATTTGACGGATCACGGGCCTCCGGTATATTTCCAATTATGACATCGTACAATGCTGTCTACATGCATTTCATCAGGGCCGTGCCAGTGAAATAAGGGGAAGCGAAATAGACTTCGGCCTCGGGAATTTCCAGACTATTGCGATCAACAAGGAACACCATAGATTTAGAGTCGGTGAGAGCAGAGTCAGGAACTAGGGCCCTTCGCACAACTACCATATTGCTCCCCGTGTCCTGTAGAACACATACGGGTAAGCCTCGGAGCTCTCTCTCTAGGATAGGCATGTGTTGTGCGTCAGCAGGCTTCTTTCGAAGAAGACCGACCACCACCTTATCCTCAGCTAGCTCAAGCATACCTGATGTTGTGGCCACCGTTTCAGGCACAACAAAGTCTGGCTGAACACAACAGGACAATTGCTTCTGGTTTTCATGCTTTCTTGAGCAGGAACTTATATCTTGCCCTCTTTTTTGACAATGAACACAATAAATTTGTCAAGGTGAGTTACAAATGAGACACCTTCCTGACTGCCTACTTAATGGTGCATCCTTCTTTCTAGGAATGCCCACCTCGAACAATTCTTTGAACGAAGACAAGTTTCTTTGTCGTTGGGGCTCTATAAAGTTGTCTGCTGCCTCAGCCATTTTGTCCAGCGTCTTGCACTCTCTTTCTCGAAGAAATATCGCCAGACGACTATGACAGTTCTTCATGAACTGTTCGGCCACCATCAAGTCACGTAAATCATTGTATGTTGTCGCCGTTCCCGACATGTCGACCCATCGATCGAAAAGACTGAGCAGAAGTGCTGCGTATTGCTTGCCTGTTTCTTTACCTAGCGGCTCACTTTCTCGAAACCTTTCGTGATAACCATCTGCTGTGAACTGAAAATGTTGGAGCAGGGCTAGTTTTGCGTTATCGTAATCCATTGAATCTGTGGGAGACAATCAACCGAACACGCGGAGAGCTTCTCGAGAAAGAAGACATACTGACTGCTGTTGACCATTTTTCATTGGGCCAGGTGTGCCCTTCTGCGATTCTCTCAAAACGTTTGAGTTATGCGTCCAAGTCATCCTTGCGAATGTCGAAATGCGCGATCAATATACATGGGCTTACTGCTGCTGAGGGCCCGGGTGGGCGTTCTAGATTACCTGAACCAGCTTCTGCGAGCCTTAATTTGAGCTGCAATCTACGCTCTTCGGCCTCTGCTAGCGACTTTGCATGCTCACGTTCTGCTTGTGCTTTGCGCTCCTCAGCCTCTGCTTGCGCCTTGGCGTGCTCGGGTTCGGGTGCCCGAGCAGCGCGTTGCTTCTCCTGCTCAGCGGAAAACCACGAACGCATCTCTCAATCCCATTCGTTCACCCAACTCGATCAAATCCATTAGCGTGCTCATCGTTTCTTTTTACGGACCCACGAAAGTGAAAAAAAAACGGCTTTGTCCTGTGCGAATGCCAATTGCCGCGAATTGGTAACGCATCCCCGACTTTCCGAACGGGAATGCTATCGCGTGCAGGTTCGAACGAAACAACAAAGAGATCAGAGAAAACAAAATGAAGCCATATTTATAAATCAAAGGAAAGGGGCGAATAAGAAATGGAAACGTACACACTCTCAACACGCGTAGAACACTAGAGATTAAAGGAAAGAGTTCACCAACTACTGAACATCCCAGGTGAAGCGAAAATGCCTTGCAGACAGGGCGGACGCGGAATGATGTAGGGTCGCTGGCGTTGCGTCAAAGGAAGCTTGGGAAGGGTGCCAGGTGGTAGCAGGAGCAGAGAGGACTGCAGCGAGACGTCGGTGGTCTCTCGTCAACAGCCAGAAGAACTCGGCAGCAGCAGAAAGAAAAAGCGGAGCCGGGACCCGCCGACAGCGTCCCGAAACACCTGAGGTTTAATGCAGGCTATCCAAGGGCGCCTTTCGGCAGCACGGACCCTCAGTCCATTGGCTGCCACCTTCAAGCTTGCAAGGAACGCAGAAGGCTTGCGTCGGTGATCCAAGGGAGGTCCACGGCAGCACGGACCCACCGTCCGATGGTTGCGACATCCACGCTTGAATGACATGATCTCTGCTGCGCTGTCTACCTCCACACCTCGGTCGTCTGACACGCCAGCTATCCGCTCCTCGTGCTCGCCACGCTCCCTGTCGCCGTCGCCTCGCACACACCATTCGCACGCGCACACGCGCCATCCTGGGCTGGCACGCGCAGCGCTCCGCTGTCGACGCAGCACTGTCGACGCACCACGTTCGAAAATCTCGACGATTTCGCGTGTACATCACACAAGCCCCTTTTTTCTTCGTGCAAAGGCTCTTCTGTCCACAATTATAATATTTTTCTTGAGGCAGCCATCGAAGTTTTGCAAATTCAACTTGATTCATTGTGAGAGAGCAGAAGGGTTTTTACGTCCGGAAGAAAGGAGTTTCGGTAGGTTCAGGTGTGGCTCCTATCCTCAGTAATATTTTCTTTGTGTCTGTGGACCAAAACATTTAGCGCAGTTTGCAAGGCCTTGCCTTACAAGTGTTTAGTTAAAACTACTTTGTGTTTGTAAGGTCGTCTAACGGGAAGGCATGGGATAGGAGTTCAGCGTTGAAGTGCGAGATGAAGAGACTGCAGTTCCTTATTGCTCTTAGGGAGGGGAAAGCATGGCATGTTTGCAGGCTTACTACCCAAGGACAAAAGCGCCTGTCGTGTGTTTCTTGTCGACATGTTCGAAGTTGGTGAAGAGCGATGCCTTATAATTCAAGTCAGTGCTCATGAAGCCTTGCCACCATCAGATGGTCTCTAGTATTTCTCTTCAGTCTGAAAAATTAGCAATAGCCGGCTGTTCGCAAGATCTGGTTGCTTCTGTTTGTGCAGGATTGATACAAGGCCAAGTGAAGACACCAGCTCAGGATAGGCCGGTAGGGCACAAAGTTGCTGTCATGCTACCTAAATAAGTTATCTCATTTCCTAAGCAATGTGAGCGTGAGGTCAAGGTATGTGTGGTTTCTGGCACCAAGGAGGATTGCATACCGCTTGAGTTTGGTGTTAGGCACAGGACAGACTACGTGCCATTGCCGGTGCCATAGGTGCTAATGTTGTGCGGTCGTTATTATATCAGCCAGACGCCATGGTGTCAGCGGGCAGCAGCAAGAGAATATTTTATCTAAATAAGCTGGCAGGCTCATATCTGTCTGCGCACTGTGCCTCGTGTGGACGGTTAGGGATTGGGATAAAAGAAGTAAAAAAAGTGTAACCCTTCGTTGCATAGGGCTAAGATTTTATTCTTTTATATTCCTTTACTGGGATCAGTTAATGCAGGAAGCGTCTGAAGCCTTTCATATCTCGAAAAATCGAGGTGATTGCATCAGCGGTTTCTCCATTCACTAATGTAAGGAATTTGCACGTTTTGCTCGGCAGTGACGGTGAACACCTGTCCAGTTTCGGCCTTTTTGGATTTCTCGCCTGCCCACACTGCATATCTTGAGGCTGTAAATAAGTTTCTCTCGTGTATTAAACTTCGAGTCAAAACTGCATTTACATTCTCTCGGTGTTAGTGTTTTTTGCGCCGTTTTGCTTGAGTATGAATTCTTAACCAATTAGCCCATTTCACCATCTTGACTGGTGTATACCTTTGCTCAAGCTAAGGAGCTAATGGTTAAATGATTTTATTAGTGCATAAGTAGGATACTTATATAATAATTAAAGCACGAATGAATCATTTCCTGACCAGATTTTTATATTTTGTGTACACTACCAGAGTTGCGCCTATTCAGACTTAAGTATGTCCTGCAGCCAAAAGATTGTTTTCTGGGTCTGAGGCGTTTTAAAGCTAACCACATATTTTCAGCTTGCTTTCCTCTTTATTGTTTCAATATTTAAATATTTGCAGGGAAACAATTTTTTTTTTGAAACACTTCGAAGCATATTTTGTATTTAGAAGAACTACGAATGGTTGGATGAAAAAGGTATCCATGTTTTTGTGCCAGGCCCAAATTGGAGCTGTATTAGTGGCCTGCTTGTCTTTGACTATGCTTGTTTTGTTTATTATTGTTTCCTCTGTTTGATGTAATGTTAAGAAGTATCTCAGCTGCTCCGGTAGAGGGCATTTAGGGGTAACATAATCAAAAAAATAAATAAATGTTGGTAGGGTAACGGAGCGGATTCGAAGAGAAGGCAAGCGTAACAGGGCGGCAGAAAGTTAGGCGGGCGGGTGAGATTAAGAAGTTTGCAGGCATACGGTGGGTGCAGCTGGCAAAGGACAGTGTTAATTTGAGACATGGGGGGGCCTCTGCCCTGCAGTGGGCATAGTCAGGCTGATGATGATGATGATGATGCTCAATTTTGATAAATTCCTGTGTTCTAACTTGAAAGAATCTACTTTCACTGCAAACAGGTTTTTAAGCCAGTGTCTAATAAAGCGCAGGTACCCCTGCGAGTGGTCGTCTTTACAAGCAAACTGTGGTGCTCTCACGGCAGTTTTTGAGAGCAGATGCTTGAAGGTACGCCGTATCGCCATCCACTTCCAAACAGTCATCACCATGTACTTTTTCGTCTTGATGTCACAAATAGAAACCGAATGGAAATTGGAAACTGAGTAGTGGGAAAAAAGGTCCCATTTTTTAATTCTGTTGTCTGGTAAATAAATGTGATCAACATAGACAGAAAGCGCCTCAAAATCCGCGAGTTAGTTTTTGCACGGAACAGAAATTAGATGGAGTCCACAGTAAGTCCTTAATCAGTACATGCCTATGTGAACTGCAGAGGCGCTATGAGGGAATGCTTTCTCGTCGTAGTTTACTGAATGGCAGCCCAAAGGATACATAACGGGGCAACAATATTTTTGTACTCCTGCCATTCCTGTTTGTGATCATCGCCATTCCTTTTACAGGCTTGGGCAAGACATCGATGACCTTCCCACACCATGCTGTTCCAGGAGCGTTGCCGTTCATGAGTGCGCAAGTATTGTTGAGCAGCTGTATGTAAGCCAGCAGCTGTGCCGTACAAGCTCTGCAGACAAATCTGTTATGGTAGCCGGTTGTATTTCTCTGTTTGCAAACGCGCCAAGCAGACAGCCATATATTTTTTTTCACATCACCGTAATTTATGCTCTGCAGGTTGCAGCGCATCAGTTAATGTTTATCATGGAGTGAATGTGCTCCTTAACCTTAGTTTAAAGCAGCATAATATAGTTTAGACGGCGTCTCTCATAATTATATC
This sequence comes from Amblyomma americanum, assembly GCF_052857255.1. NCBI lineage: Eukaryota > Metazoa > Arthropoda > Arachnida > Ixodida > Ixodidae > Amblyomma > Amblyomma americanum. Next base: position 41,746 of record NW_027526760.1, on the reverse strand, counting down.
TAGCTTCTGTAATATTTTATTGAGTCCAATTCCACATGCTGTTTCATAAAATTCCCGACGTCTAGCACGCCGAGCCCCAGTATAAAGCAGTAGTACCATGTGTATGCCAGTCATGCTGCTACCCAGCTTGCTCGTTATGGCCGTCGCTCAAGTATTCTGTTTATGCACGGCATAATAGCTCAGCAATGCTTGGCATTCTACATTGTATTGTTCCAGGCACTCAGCAATGACCGCCATTATACCCGGCACCTACCAATACCTGGTACTATGCGGGCCACCGTGCAGTGCCCTGGATATTACTCGACACACATCATCACCCGCCAATATGATGGGCAGCCAGCAGTGCCCAACATATTACCCGGCACCCATTAGTACCCACAGTACCGAGCAATATTATGGGCACCCACCATTGACCACCACCATAATCCACCACCATGTTTGTGCCGGGTTCCACTATGCCTTGTAGAGTGTATTTTTCCGATACGTCTTTCAAATATCTTACAGTGCTTGGAAAGATTCCCAGAAATTGACCTTGTGATATTTCACCTTTCATGAGAAGTGTTCTTATAGCTTGAGCTTTGTTTATTCAATTTTTCAGCTCCTTATGACTACTTTTAAGCACCATATTCCGATAATACTGGTTTTCTGTTTTCCTTATAGCACTTTACACCTCACGGCTTTTATCGCTGGTATCGTGTTCATCATTCGTGATACGACGTTTTATTCACTGACACGACTACGCTGAATTCCGGTGTTTGTGCAGCCTTCTCTAGATGTACCGCCCTCTCTTCGATTACATACTGTTTGTTCTGAAATAAAATTCAATTTACAGTCAGCGCCCGAGTACGTCTTTCACTGCTCCTGTCCTTTAGTCTCTTTGCTTTGCGCTGGCGAGCAAATTACGGGTTCTTTTCAGCCCCACTTTTCGGTGATAGTAAGATTTTGGTTTGGTTCGACACACTGCCCACCACACTTCGGTGCCCATGTTCAACCTTGGACGTGTCGCATTGTTGGGACACACGAACGCGCTGACAAATGCGGAGCCAGTTGGCACACGTTTGCCCGGCAGTTAATAGACACCTTTTGCACTCCGTGTAACGTGCTACCGTTAGCGTTACCGGGTAACCGAGAGTTATAGCGTTTCGTTACCGTGTTTACGTTACCGTTTACCGGGCCCGGCTAGCGACATCTGCGCATGCGCCGCCACTCCCGGGCCGCTAGCACTTTATGGGATTGCGGAGAGTTAGCGTTCGCTCGTAAACAAACATGGCGGCGCACTGCACGGCCGCTTCGGACCAAATACTAGCACCGCCGCCGGGTTCCTCTGCACTATTCCTCCCTGTATATGAAATCAATCGCTTTTAATTCGCATACTCTGGCTCATACGTCGAGGTTTTAGTAACAATCAGCCAATGTTTTTGAGATAATTTGCCAGTCTTTGAGCAGTTAAGCCAAACTATATGTCGTGTACATAGTCTAATTGGCAACGAACGCTGCACCGCAGCTCTTCAGTTTTGTGCCCGATTTAACATTTTCTTCTAATTTCCTAGGTTTTTTCATGAAGAAAATACCCCTACAATATTCATCACTAATGGCAGAAAATAAGTTTTTCCAGCCCAGAGTTGACGCGCTTTGATTTACTGTCACCAGAAGGCGCCACTGTATTTACATGTAAACATGCAAACAAGCGACGATGCGGCCCGATAAACAGAAGGTGCTGTAGTGGCGCTTTTTAAAGCGTTCGCAACACAATGTGCGGTGCGTACGCAATCTTGCCAAGTTCTGTGCAGTAAAATTGTCTACTTAATTGCCAGGTTAGGATAGGTGCCTAGCTTTACGGGCGCATTTGGAAAGCAGCTGAGTCGGCTGTTAGCTGAAGTGCAGTGGATTAAAGTAAACGCAGCATCTCACTTCACAGAAATGCTGCAATGCATCCGTATTTTTGTCTGAAATAAAAGCTGAAGCATCTGCTATCATCATCACTTGTTTCAGCCTTACGGTAACTTGTTACGGGAGAGACTGTATGCTAAAATGCCTACTGGTGTGCGCAGCGCTAACCGGAAAGTCCGGTAACACGGTAAACGGTAACGTAAATACAGTAACGATATGCCATAACTCTTTAATGAGCACGCGCTGATTGGTCCCGATACAGGAGGGGTGCGTGCAGCTGCCAGGTACCTGGCGTCGTCTGGCGCCCTCTAGGCAATCTGCGCATGTGCATTGGTGGTGTGCGGGCATACAAAACACCAGTAAGACGCTGCACGGTGTGTTAAAGGTGTCTAATTATATGTTTTAACATACAGGAGACGTACTAGCGGAGACGTATACTTGTTTACGAGACTCCTATTGCGCACACAAAGTGGTCCCGCATGGCAGCACGCATCTCACTGCGCAGGAGGCGTCCGGTAAACCGGCACCGGTCTCCGTTTAGTACGTATCCGGTGTGCTAAAAACGTCTAATACAGTTTGAATGTGACTTTTAACATGATAGCACTGAAGGACGTCTTTCTCGGCTTTGCGGCGTTCGCGTCGGCGGCGTTGCGTAGAAAAGCAGGGTAGGGAGGGACGGAGAGAAGGAAAACTGATCGGCGTGGACCCGCTGAGCTATCACAGTGTTGCGTCCAGATCTGTGGGTTTTCGCTTTATTCGGACGACGCATCGTTTCAGCATTACCAGGGTCTCAGGGCAAGAGCTTCCAGTTCCCTTCGCTTCCACGAAGTCGCGCATGGCTTTGAACATGAAACAGTGGCTGTCATTGAAGTGAAAAGTGGTGCCATTGCAAAGTAGTGGCTGCCATGGAAAGTCTTGTGGCCGCAGGAACACTGGATGGGTGTTGTCCAGAATTCCGAGTAATCGGTGGGTGTGGCTTGGGTGGCGGGTTTAACGCATCTGCGAGGTCCTCTTTGACCTCCAGGTTGGCGGGAAGCACGAGTTTTTCGACTGTGGTAGAGTTTATGGCTCCTTCTTGTTGGCTCCACTCGAGTGGTGCGTCAATGGTTGCAATGTTTAGAAGTTAGTAGGGCGTTTACGGTGCGAAGAGGAACGTATGACGTGAGCAGAGAAATGTGTAACCGGTGGGCGGTTACCGTAGATGGAGCAGTGTATCTAGAGAGCACAGAAATGCCCAACCGAAGGATGGTCACCCTGGGAGAAGGAGAGTGTGGCGAGAGCTTAATGAGGCGCATCCGGTCGGCGGTTGTCACAGAAACCACCTGGAGGGTAGTTACTATCGAAGGACGCTTTATGGCGAGAGCTCAGGAATGCGTAACAGTAACGAGAGGATCTTTACCACGGTAACCGTCAGAAAGATGGTTACCATGGAATAAGTAGGATGTGGCGGAAGTGGAGAAATCCCTCCGTGGGAGGAGGCTATGGTGAGTGTGAAGGAAGGCGTACCAGGGTAACCATCCAGAACCTGGTTACCGTGGAAGAACAAGGAAGGGTATGGCGAGAACAGGAGAATGTAGCATGGTTCATTTTCAGCAGCTGCTGCGAAACTCTCCGCTAGAGGAGGAGATCATCGGCGGCGCTGCGCTTCTACAGCCGTGGACTGGAAACGAGACGGAGACGAAAAATAACTGCGCGTTGGAAACTAAAGAGAGGGATCCCATAATGTGAGGTAGCTCTCCAGCTCAAAATGATATCAAATACAGATAGCTTAACAGCATTCGGTGAAGCTCGCGTTAATAAGTGGTAAACGTCCTGCTAGTTTTGTACATTGCATTTTGCCGATACCGCGTGTCCGTAGGTTTCGACAATTTGGTCAACATGGCTCGATGTAGTCGCTTATACCTGCACTACCTTCAGTTTGTACCTCTTGTTAAGAGTAATTACGGTAACAGCCACTCTCATTAAACTGTAGAGTTCTATGTTGCCATCTATGTCCATATCAAGAAGAATCCCGCACCTAGTTCCCGTCTTTCCGGTAATGCACGATAGCATAGTACGTGCTTGTCCTTTTGCACTGTATCTGTACGCTTCGTATGTGCATCTAACTTCACTAATTTCTATGATATTCCATTGAACACCTGCAAGTTCCTCAAACAGCGCAGCTATCCGAGCCTCACTAAATAAGGTTGTAGAGTTGAACGCTGCCACGTCCAGTTAACAGCGGCGGCCTGACCGCAGAAAGAGATTCTTAGCGCTCGCCACTATGTGCCAGGTCTCACGGCCGCCTTAGTCATCTGACCGGCAGCCGCTGGGGGCGGAGGGCAGTGGACTAATTGGTCTTTTCGTATAGGAGGTGGCGGCCAAGCCGTGCCTTGGCCAGTGGGTGCCCACGGCAAAACCAAAAACGAGGCAGTACACTGCACATGGGTCGGCATCCTTCAAAGCACGGGAAGCTCAAAGTAAAATACTATACGGCGACACTGCTCACAATATGCCGGGTGCCGCCATGCAGCCGAAAGACACGATTTGGCTCGTGACGGAGAGAGCAAGCCGACGCTTCCGCTCGTGTGCGCGCTGCTGGCCTGCTTGATCTTTCAATTAAAAGCCTACTTTTGAGTCGCGCTACGTTTGTCAGCAACATTTTCGTGGAGCCGCTAGATATCGTCTCACGCACGGACACCCCAAAGAAAATTTTGGTGCTGAACCCTGACGCCTTGAAACAATACCCGTGCACAGGCCTGCGAGGCCTAGAACCCGAGTTTCAGCCAGTGACGACGCTGGTGCGTACGATGACGTCCACTACTGCCAGGAGAAGTCAGCTTTCCGGCACTGCCCCACCGGCTGTACTCCTTACACCTCGCTTGCTGCCATCCTTCCACGGCGATAGGTTCGAGGATATCGAGAACTGGTTGGCCAGCTTTGACCGTGGGGTCACTTTCAACCAGTGGGACGACGAGCGAACGATGCGAAACGTCACTTTCGTGTTCCAAGGCTCTGCAAAAACATGGTTCGAGAACTATGAGGCTTTCTTTAAAAACTGGGAAGAGTTGCGCCGTGATTTGCTCATCGCCTTCAGCACAAATGGACGAAAAGAAAACGCCGAAATCGCCCTTCGTTCCAGGTCACAGCAGATGGAACGAAAGTGTCACCATTTTTATAGAAGATATAGCATGCCTCTTCAATTGGGCTTACCCTGTCATGTCCGTGGCTACAAAGGTGCGCCACCTGATGCGTGGTCTGAAGGAGCAGCTATTCGCTGGACTGATACGCGACCCTCCAATAGCCGTCGCTGATTTCGTCAAAAAAGCCACCGCTATGGAACGATCTTTGCAGGAAGGCGGTGCGCAGTACCGTCATCAGCGAAGAGTTGCAGCCACCAACTAGTGTGCGTCGGTGCCAGTCGCGGAGCGAGGCGCTTCGGGAGCTTGTGCGGAGTGTGGTCCGTGAAGAACTGCGCAGCCCCCGCTTAGATGCTCATCCTGCAAGTGTTGCAGCTCTAGCCAATGCCGTCCTTGACGAAATTCAGCGAGCGGTGGAGCCACCACCGGGACCTAAGCCGCAGCCGTACACCATGAGCAGCAGTGAAGCCCTCCGGACACCACAGCCGGAGCAGTCCATCATGAGCTACAGCGAAGCCCTTCGTAAACCTGCGCCGGTGCCGCATGCATTCCGTTCTACTGCTGAACCAGTGCAGGCGTACCTTCTCCCTTTCTAGCTGCGTGACCGGCGCCCTGTTGTACGAAAAGCCGACGTGTGGTGCACACCCAACAACCGGCCGCTATGCTACCACTGCGGGGAGCCAGGTCATGTCTCCCACAACTGCCCATATCGGAGGATGGGCTTAAGAGGATTTACACCTGGCGCGCCTCGATCGCGTTATCGTGAGAGACCGCGGGGCATTGAACAGTAGCTCGCCGATCACGTGCTGCCCTCAACGCCTACACGACGTCAGTCTAGGTTGCCGTCTCCAAGACGCGCATCGTCCCCTGGTCAATTCCAAGTACTTGCCATGCTAGATTGCTTTATCCCACTAAGTTGTTTCATCCAAATTGGCTAGCATTTAGAAAACATTCCAGCAATAGCCAAGTTGCTCTTGTTCTTCGCGACAAGCACCTTGACAGCAATATAACCCTCGATACTTTTTTCTTGGTTCTGAAAAAGCGCGTGATTCGCTTATTTATGTATACCTTTTTTGTCGTGGTTTAACTTGTATCCAATAGCTCTAAACTCAATCCAAGCTTAAACAACCAGCCGTCGGCAGATTTCTCTTGCCAATTCTTATGCATCCTTCCTCTTCCTGTAATCTTGTTCGTCCCCCAAGGCATTGCCCTTGCGCGTCGGCTTTTTATTACCTACGTTATGACTTTCCCTTCAGTCTTTTGTTACATGCCTTCACTGATGGCTATATGGGGTCTGCCATCTTGCAATAACTACCCGTGTTTCAGTTCGCCAGAACAACATATTGCGTGCACACCACGAGACACATTTTTCTAGACGTCTGCGCCAATCCGTGCGCGACATCGGAAACTGCTTTTTAACAAGGAGGCAGTGCCGTTGCCGCAATAAATATTTTGTCAGTAGCATTGTTTTTATCCGCATCTAGCACCCGGTTGATTTATCTGCGGCTTTTATACGGATGCTGGTGTGTCTGCAAATTATGCTTTAGAAAATTCAGGCTTTTCATAGAGTTCTCGGTTTAAAACTGGGCCTAGATAGGAAACAGAATATTCTTTCTCGGGGGATAAGTAAGCTATTACAAAAAAAATTTTACTGGTGTAGAAAAGTATACAACAGCTGCATCTAACCAGTACTCGCCTATGAGGCAGAGGCGTCCAGGCAAGCGAGAAGGGTTCAGCCTATGTTAAGGACAACGCAGTGAGCTATGGAAACAAAGATTATAGGTGTAACGTTAAGAGACCGGAAATAGGGAGAGTGGGTGAGGAGACAAACGCCGGTAGAGGATATCCTTGTCGAAATCAAGAGGAAGAAGTCGGCTTGAGCGGAGCCTGCAATGCGAAGTCAAGATACCAGCGGGTCCTTCCGCTGAGATCGAGGCGCTTTATCGATTATTTTCACACCCTGCATGATATCATATTCCTGTAGTGCAACGCGCCTTATCTATTTTGAAGACTTTCCTTTCCCTTAGAGGCGACATTTTATGGTAGAACGTCCTGTAGGATACTTTCCCCAGCGCGATCCCGAAAGAGCATCCCTATATTGTCGTGCACTCCGTCCTTGTCAGGCTGAGGGTACTGCATGCAGCGAAAGCGTGAGTGTCTCTTAGAACACCGCTTCTTATGACTTCAATGCTATGTGTTCATATGTTGCAATTGCATGAGCAGACGCTCGTAGACGATCCCACGGGGCCTTCACATTGCCTCTTCTCTCCCGGCAACAAGCTCTGCTTCAGGAAAATACATCAAGCTTATGGTTCATGGTACGCCCATGTTGTAACATTGGCTGATGATTTGAAATTATTGGTACATGCACTGTGAATAGCGCCTTTTATTCTTCTATTAAGAATACACAAAACGAGTAAGGCGTTCAAATGCAGCTCGTTTGTTAGCATGTCATGGGCTGGCGTTTTCCCTTTACGAAGGACTCATTTGAAGTGTACTCTAGTAATTCGCTCTTTTCTTGACAGATTCGTGCTACAAGAGGAACCTGAAGCAAAGTAGGTCCAGTCAGTGTAGGCAAAGCTCGAAGGATTTAAACAGAAAGGATCAGCAGAGTGCACTTGTCGGTGATCATGAGCTTGCTTCGTGTGAATATGCTCCTGTGCGTGCTCGCAGCCTTGTGCACCGTCGGCCTTTCCGTTCGCTATGGCTTTGGACATGTCAAGACTTCTTGCCCCAAGTTCGAACACTGCTCGTGCACTCTAACATCAGGTGGAGCAGTGGTGTCGTGCTTCAACCTCTCAGGTGCCCAGATCGAAGCAGAGATGGCCAGGGTGGGAACGTCCATAATCAGATCGCTCGTTTTCAGGAGCATACAGATTACCGAGCTGCCTGCCTCGTGGTTTTCTAACCAAACCATATACGGTTTCACGTTACGGGACTGCCCACTGCGTGATGTTGCGCAGACAACAGTTGCTCGTGTAAGCCGACTGAAGACTGTCGTCTTTACGAACACCAACCTGGAGGGTGTGCCCAGCGGATTGAGCGCAGCAGCGAACATGAAGTACATCTACATACACAAGAATCGCATCAAAGTTCTAAAAGGGGTGCTCTTCTTGCCACGCCTGATTAAGTTAGACCTGCGCTATAACAACATTGAAGAAGTGGACGAGAAATTCTTGACTGGCTTCAAAAACCTGAGATACCTGCTACTCTCTAATAACAAGATTCGGCACCTGTCTCTACACCTGTTCAACCATACGAGGAAGCTGGTATCTGTTTACCTTGAGAACAACCGCATCACCGCGATTAACACCTTATTCGATGACATGCAATACTTGAAGGTAAGTCAATATATCGTGCTCTTACTGCGTTAACAGTGTAGACCTCCCTCGGTGAAAACCGTTGTCGGTCTGTCAGTGTTAACTCTACAACTAGCGGGCACGCTCCGGGTCAGAAAGTGCGTCCTTTGAGGCACACTTCAGTAGGCGCCGCTTTGGGCACCCACCCACAAAAATGCTCCTTGCACCTACAAGAGCCCTCCTCTGTCACCCCACCCTCCCTCAAGCTTCAGAAGCCCTCACCCACTACCCGAAAACCTATATCCATTCTCCAGACGCTTCCACTAGCCGGAAGGCCACAGTGAAAGTAAATTCAAAGCCCCAATAATAAAGTAATCAATGTAAAAGGGAAGCCTACATGAATACCCCAACGCAAATTTTTCACATCCCGTTGTATCATTGCCTTTCAGTTGAGTTCATAAGTATTTATTTACTAAGAAAGAGCAAATCAAGTTTACGCTGCTGTGCCGTTATGTCTGTGATAGGTGATCTGGCTTACTTAAAGAAAGCACGTTGTGGGAAAAAATACGGTAAATTTTTCGGCTTTTTTACATTAAGGACTGCGATGACACCTGAATGCTGTGAACTTATCTTCTACGCGTTCTCTACGAGTGCAAGGACGTTTAGGATGATCTTAATTTGAAAAGTTATCGCGAAATAATGATGTTTAGGCCGGGTAGTAGCGGGTAAGAATTCAGATCACCATTATTGATTGGTTATAAAGGTGGGGCAAGTAATTAAAGCAAACATTCGCTGGACAACAGCGATAACCGAGTTGAATGTCACGGCTGTTAACGTACAACGCGTTACAAGACAGGCCTCCCAAGTTCGATGCCGCAGTGCATGCGGAAGAGCGCCAGTGCCCTTCGATGTTGCGCTTTTTGCGTCACCGTGAGCGCCAGACATACATATGCATATATTACGAGCAATCTCACCTCTTACAACCGTTTATATCCATCAAAACCATCAGAAGACCTAACAAATTTCCAAAGGTAGTTTGTCCTTTTAAAAAGAATACTCTTGTTCAGTATTAAACGCCTTGAAATGATAAAGTATCCACTTTTCTCACAGCGCAAGAAAGTTAGCACGAAAGACGAAGGTAAATACAAACTAGCGCCGAATATGAACTGGGTTTATCGGAGAATGAAACACTCTTGAGACCGTCCTTAGAGTACGCTCATATTTTTTGGAGACCCCACTGTCACCAGTTCGCGGACGCCAGAATATGTCACCCCTTCGCGCACTTTTGCGTGCGCTCCCATACACCCTTAAAGCGTGTGGGTGTAGCGGTCTCGGTCACAAAGGAGGTGCCCTCGACTCAGCGTGGCAAGCTCAGCCGGAGACCAGCTACCAAGTGACAAGAGGGGTTGATCGTTTGGTGCCCAGCTTTCGCCGGAAGCAAGCCAGAGAATGGGTCGTAGCCAAAGGTTCACAAAACAAAACGAGGTTTATACAGCTAAGAGACGATACAGAGGATTTCACGATCACTCGTGCCAGCACGTACGAAGTGATTTACAAATACAATGCAACTCGTGGAAAGTAACAATTGAGAGAGATAACAATTCCATAGAACCTTTGCACCTAAAGTGCACTAACGCAGAGAGACAAATAATGAAAACACGATTTGTTCACCGGGCACTGCGACAGTCCGACGAGCTGAGGAGCACGACGGGGCCGATCCGCAGGTTGGCGCATGTTGCCTCGCTGGTCCGTGGCTGGGCGAGTGGCGTTCCCGGGAGTCGAGCGGGCGCTCTTCTCGGAAACTTAAACGGCGGCTCGGGCAAACAGACAGCGGTTGAAGACCCTCATTTATAGGGGCAGTACGCGTCTGTTCTTCGAGCTAAGGCAGGCGCGCACATACACGCAGCTTCAAGTGCACAATCTCCTTCTCCTTCTCGCGCCCGGCGTTAGACCCCATTGGTCGAGCGCGGAGACAACCTTCGAGAAATTTCTGGTTCTTTCTCGCATGCGAAGACGCCGGCACGAGAGCGAAGGGGAGTGGGTGTCACTTTCGTGCGGTCAAGGTCACGCGCCCTTTTCGTCGACGATGAGTAGAAACTATTCAGTCATTCTAGAGAAATCGACGCCGCGCGTGGCCATGCCCCCCTCGGCGCCGCGCCGGCGAGCTGAGTGGAAAGGGCAGTAGCACGCGCAAAACTACGCATTCTTCAGGGGTCCTTCCCCGCTGTTTCTTTCTGTTTTGTTTTACAGCGCGCGGGCGCGGTTGCTTACACGCTGCGCCCTTTCTTTCTAATATGCGCCGAATTTTGTGACACCCACCAGAAATATTTATTAGGCAGATTAGAACGAATTCAGAACCTTGCAGCACGTTTGTACACTCGAACTAATCCAGACACTCCCGCATCTCTAATCTACTAAAGGAAGCAGATCTACACAGCCTAGCTCAGCGTAGAGTAGTATCAAAACTGAAGTTCTTGTACCTACTTTACCACGGACACTTCCACATAACCAAAGAAACATACTTTTAGCAACCATTCCTCCACCCCTCAAGGACTACCAATATGGAAGCACTTCGTCAATCCATAAGCCACATTAATGTCACATATATTCCCTGTTCCCTACAGCCATCCATTACTGGAATAAACTACCATCTACTGTTGTGGTCTGCAGCACAGTCGAATCTTTCTTGGAACATGTTTATCACCTTGATCCAACATCAGTCCACCGGTATGCTTCTATAATGATGAAATGGTATTGTGTATTTATTTTTGCATACACCTTTCTCCCTTGTTCGACCCGCTATTGTCATTTTTTTCTGCCTTGTATCCACTTCTGTATGGGCCTTAGGAGTCCCTGCAGTATTCGAAATAAATAAATAAATAAGTAAAATATATCGACACTGAAAGCAATGATCACCAACTGAAAGTTATCTACAGGCTACGGGGGAACATCTTATTTCAGTCTCATGCAAGGCAACGGAAAAATTACTGATGCACATTGTGCCTTTGTGATGAATGTGGAGAGCCCGCGTTACCTCGCGGGTTGACTTATCGCATGGGCGGAGCAGAATGCGTGTGTTCTTGTGCTCTTGGATGCATTCGCACTTCTTTCATCGAAATGCCTAGTGAGCAGGAGGGTAACTTTTTGCATTCCTTTCCTCGTATTCCTCCTCGTGCTTACATGTGCACCTCCTGCATTGGGCAGCTGTGTGTGAGAGGGGGTCACTTTTCCTTGTGTTGTCATGTTGCATGAGACACTTATTGACACACCTTCCAGACTATCCATTGTCCATGGCGCCGCATTAAAAGGGGACATCACAAACCGCCCCAACTTCGCAAGGTGTAGACGGGGAAACGTGACGCGCCTGACAAGCATCTTTCTTTTCATCTTTCCTCTGCATCATTTGTTTGCACATTGGGCTCAGTTTCCTCGGGGCGAAAACAGGGCATGGATGTCATTTCTACCCGCGACTTTCTTCAGCCCATGTTGCATGCAATGCGCATATGCAACGACAACCGGCCTCTTGTTCTTATATTTTGCGTTTGGCCGAACCCGATGCTTCACCCGTCTGATTTCTCCGCTCGCCTTGAATTGAGTAGAACAGGGTAGCCATTCTCGTATATCCTGCTTGATTGCAATGCAGTGCTCTCCTAAATCATTTCATGGCACGATTTCTTGAGTGGAGATTGCAGGCACGAAACGGTAATGCCTGCTTTTATGAGCTTAGAGTGACCACACCGTAAGCTTAGCAAGGATTCGGCAGATCTTGGTCTCCAGCACACGTACTAGTCTTGTAAAAAAATAAATCCAGAAACTGTAGTTCTTTGTTTGTGGGTACATAAGTTGTGAATTTCAGCTCAAGCCCATACTCATTAAACACTCTCAGAACATCAAACATCCTTCTAGGCAAGCTGCCTGGTCGGGTAAACACCAAGTAGTTGTCGACATAACGCAAAATTTGAACGACTATTGCATTTGAAGCCTCCTCCATAGCCCTATCGAAAGTGCTGAGAAAGATGATTGCCAATACAGGTGCCACCGTGGAGCCTATGATTCCCCGGACTCTTGTAAAAACGACTGTCCCTCCCAATCAACAACTTTTGCTGACAGACAGAAAGACAAGATTTCCAGAAAACCTGACACACTGCATTTGTAATTGAAAGCTCTTTCGTCGTAGTCCTGTGTTATGCATATATTAACAGCTCTCCATAAGGTCACCATGTGGCAATTAATAATAAGAGGCAAGATGGAAAAAAGATGCTTGTCAGGTGCGTCACGTTTCGCCGTATTGGCCTTGCGAGGTAGGGGTGGTGTATCAGGTCCCTTTTCATGCGGAGCCATTCACATTGGACAGGCTGGAATATGTGTCAGTATAGGCGCCTTGTGGAGCATAAAAACGCAAAGAAAAATGACCCCCTTTCACACACAGCTGTGCACTGCAGGAGGTGCAAATGCAAGCACGAGAAAAAAACGAGGAAAGCAAAGAAAAAGTTGACCCTCTTGCTCTGCCGTCGTTTCGATGAAAGAAGTGAAAATGCATCTCGACGTACAAGAACACACGCTTCCTGTTCCACCAAAGCAATAATTTAACGCGCCAGTTAATGGAGGCCTTCCAAATTCATCAGAAAGGCACAATGTGCATCAGTAATCCTTCCATTGCCTTGTCTGAGAGTGAAATGAGATATCTTTCTTCCCACGTAGCCCGTAGATAACTTCTGTTTGAGATTATTGCTTTCAGTGTCTACACATGTGTTTCATCCTCCAATAAACCCAGTGGGTAGTAAGCGCTTGTTAATTTTAGCCCTGCGCCGTCGTCGCACCGAGCGGTTGCGTCGGTCAACGTGTGTCGCATAAGCCTATGGGCGACTCTGCTTGTAATCGCCGCCTGCCAGTGCAGGGGTGCCTCACGTGACCACTACACCAGTGCGCCAGCAAAATATCCCGAAAATAAACTCCTAAACAGCTATCGCTGAACCTCGCATTACGTAGTCGTAACAATGCTGTGATTTTTTCCTTCGTCTTTCTGGCCGTCTTTGTTGTGCTGTGAGAAAAATGAACATGGACCAAATCGCGCAAACTTCTGCTTTACTCACGGATAAAGTATCCACTAGCCGCCGCTCCCAAGGTAGTTTTCCCGATAACTTTTGCGCAAGCTTTGCTGCAACCTTGGTGGCTATGGCAAAAGTAAGTTCTGGAGAAATTTTGATGAATGCCCTATGAATTGACGGTTGCCTACTGATAAAGTGTAACAAGAAGCTACACGCAAATACCATGTGTATGCTCGGCCACTGCTCTGTCCTCGGGGGTATGATATTTGTTTCATTAAGATTTATTACTTATATCTTTTATACAGAATACCATTTCCAGGCAGTAATATGTATATTGCGCTTCTAGTTTTACTGTAACTACAATGTTTGTAAACAGATTAGTTCGCAAGTACTGCGAAGTTTGTCATGCATTCTGTGGCAAACAAAGACGTAGATAAAAAATTGACTCGTTTTTATACGCTAAATGTGACTGGATTTTATTCGTTTCGATAGAATGCCTTGCGGCCAGACTGATTTAAGACGCGCAAAGAGATTTCGCCTATGAGGCATCGTACCGTTGCTGATAGTGTGTTTAAGGCAGGCGTTTTATCTCTAAAAATTTCCACAGAGCTAGAAGATCTGTGATATCCCTCAGAAATAAAGGAAAGTTATTCTGAATATGAGACGAGAAAACCAGAGCATTATGAGGCTACAAAGTCTGTTCTAACACCGACAGGCCATCTGTGGAGCTGTTTCGGTTTGTTTACAAGCATGCTGGAAGGCAGTTTTTATAATTATTGAGCGTATGAAATTGTAACACGTTCTTTCAAATTAAGAGTAACTTTTTTTTTAGCTCTAACCAGTGTACTTCGCCTTTATTTTTCAGAAGCTTCTTCTGGGGTGGAACATGATAAAAGACATCGACGAACTTGTGAAATCTAGAATGCCACGGCTTAGTTACATCGACCTCGAAAGCAACCGCATAGGTGCCATGGCTGAGATTGCACAGTCTAATTCTAGGATAGAAGTGATGATTTTAAAGCATAACAGCATTAGATCCGTCGATCCTGGAGCTTTCCGAGCACTTCAGGAACTAATGCGTCTTGACTTATCCAGAAACAACATAACAGTGCTAGACCAATCAGTATTTGCTCGTAATTCAAGTTTAGAATATTTAAACTTGTCCGGGAACAGGTTGGCTTCTCTGAAGGAAACTTTCAGGAACACACTCCGAATAACAGAATTGAACCTATCGTCTAATCGTATAACAAGAGCAACCGATATTTTTGGCGGCCTTCAATCATTGAAGAAGCTGTCTCTAAGGGAGAACCTGCTGACCGAAGTTCCAGACAACACTTTTAGGGACAACACTGAGCTAAGCATAATTGATTTGAGCAGAAACAACATCCAGTGGGTAGGAAGACAGGCCTTCAGAGGACTTGTAACGCTCTCTGACCTTTTGGTACAAAGAAACAGTTTGATTTCACTCAATGCGACTGCAAGAAATCTTCCAAAAATAAAACACCTGAACGCCTCCATGAATTCAATTCAAGCTTTAGAATACGGGGAATTCGAAAACAACGCTTTCCTCAGGTCTATTGTGCTGACGCAAAACAACATCAGCAGTGTGGAAGGTGCTTTTATAGGAGCTGTGCGTCTACAAACTCTTGGACTCTCACGGAACCGGATTGAATTCCTGCGCCGAAGCGATTTTCCTCTTCAAATGATGGCCACACCGAAACTTGCCCTTCAACGTAAGGCCGTCATTCAATATTGTGCCGATAATGTATTACGCTGGCGAAAATAGGGAGCCTTAAGGCTAAGCGGGTCTTTAAGCTTGCAAGTAATGTTTCATCTTACAGACCTGATCGCTGAGTGCGTAAGAAACCGGTTGTTAAATGTGAGCACGAAGACTAAATATAACTCGACCAATTCTTAAACATATGACCATTATTTGCTAATATGTCTTTCTCAGAAAGTGCTCTTCTTGACAAGTCAGTTTTGCGCACTGTAAGTAATTCTACCGAGTAGTTAGACTCGCCGCTTGGAATACACTGATTTCTTACCTGGAGTCACTGCAATTTGGCAACAACAAACATTGCTTTGTGTAATTTATGTCGAAGATTGTAAGTCGTTTACACTGGCTCTTTGTTCGCACTGCACGAGCACTCGTTCCACCATTTCATATTTTATAAAATTTCTTAACCCAATACCTGGAAATTTATTTAGACTTAGAGGTATGTAAAAGAAAGGTTGTTTAGAAGTCAGAAGGGGAATCTTATGAGCGATAAAGGGCATGGTTGGGATTGCTTCCCGAAGGCTACGAGGGTAGCTATTTCGGACAGTCGGTGTTGCTTTTTTCCTTGAAAAAGTGGCGGCGTAGTAAGCACGGATATGAAGAAGGCGGGAATATAACAAGGTCGGTTAACGCATGCACTGGTATGTATTATGTGCTCGTCTTCTCAGCGTTTCATTCACAAAAAAAATAGCTTAGAACCAACTGCTTGTGTCAGAGTGAACTGCGAAAACTCTGTTACTCTCAGAAATTCCAGTTACCTATATTAAAGTGATAAGCGGTATGATAAATTTCTTCTAATGCAGCAGGTTTAATGCTATGCATGAGAGAAAAGCTTTACTATTATTTTTTAGATTTCTAGATATTAATGGCTTTCATGCTTGAATGTTCTGAATAACACTGGAGCAAGCTATGTGCACATGGCAGCAATTGCAAGCAAACCTTCATGATCACCGTAGCGCAGTGAAATTTATGTTTTAATAATGCACAAAAGTTTAAAGGAATAAAAAATACCAGTAGCTCGCTAATGTGTGGTTGCATTTCAGCCGAAGGTTAATTATATATGACCAAAGCGCTACGAAATCGATTACGATTGCGGTTTGGCCATATTTGGCACCATGCAGCAATCATGGCACAGAAAGGGATCAGTGGCAGTAGGCTGAAACATCGATGCCCAGCTTTCAGCAGCTTTATGTCGCTCACAAACTGCCAGATGGTGAAGTGTGCAATAAATGGCAAGAGCCGGAACGCAAGATTTTTTTAGAGCTGGTGACGGCTTCATGTCTGCTCAATATTTACAAATTATATGTATAATAAAGAAAACTACGCTTAAAACTAACAATTTTTGTGAACTAATGGCTGCAGAGTGATAACGTTCTTTCAAAATTTCGCCCATGTGCGCTTTCAGCGCTGCAAACGTATGAAGTGCTGATATCAGTAGAGCCTTGGAAAGCAGTAAAAGTACAGAATTTTAATGAGAGATCTCGTTACCACGGAAAATGCAGCTCCATTAACTCCACATATCGGCACTATTCAGAGAATTCATCCTTTGCAGCACAAAGTTATTTCTGTCCGGTCATTAGGCGAACAGTAAATGAGTAGACGATGTCAAAGTGATGCGCCCTATCGCACACCGCAACTGTGTTTCTTTAAGGAGCGTTCATTTCTTTCAGCGTGTCTTTATGTCAAAGTTCAGTGCACTGTTCTGCGTATCTCACAATTCAATGCAGAGTAGCTGCCTACCAAGTAACAGCAAATAACTAAGAATGGAAGCGCTAGAAGACAGCTTTTTGTATCGACGGTCCAAATAGTAGTAAAGTCTCTTCTTTCGTATTCTTTCATAATCCTGCTGTTTCTACTGCCTTGGTGTTTCGTAGCGCCTTAAATAAACGAGTAAGAACTAATGGTGGCACTTGCTTGCTGCTATACTCGAGGAACTTAGTCTCTGCTACGTGTAATTAAGTAATTTCCTGAAATGCTTAGTCAGTCCGCACAAAACGTGGAGACTGTGGATGGGAATATGGTTGTCATGTTTTGGCGGGAAATAGGCCTCGCGCGTAGTATTAACATGGATCAGCTAGTGGTATTTGTAGTATGTAAACCTTGCAACACACACACACACACACACACACACACACACACACACACACACACACACACACACACACACACACACACACACACACACACACACACACACACACACACACACACACACACACACACACACACACACACACACACACACACACACACACACACACACACACACACACACACACACACACACACACACACACACACACACGCACGCACGCACGCACGCACACACACACACACACACACGCACGCACGCACACACACACACACACACACACGCGCGCGCGCGCACACACACACACACACACACACACACACACACACACACACACACACACACACACACACACACACACACACACACACACACACACACACACACACACACACACACACACACACACACACACACACACACACACACACACACACACACACACACACACACACACACACACACACACACACACACACACACACACACACACACACACAAGCGTTGAGAGTATATATATATATATATATATATATATATATATATATCCTCCCTGTCTTTCCCTCCTCCTGTTTATCTATCTATCTGAAAAGCATTGAGTTCCACTTGGAGGCCAACTATCATCCACCGTTGGAGATGTGAAGCAACTCGGATGAAGTACGCTCCAAAGTTCTTCGTTGCCAACAGAGATACATAAAAAAGGCAAAGGAGCTTCACGTCAGTGTATTCGAACATTGGCAACTGACGAATAAGCGCGGTCTTCGAAAGTTGAGGCTCCTCTCGGTGGTCTCTGGGGCACATAGCTATTGCAAAACAGTGTCAGGAGAACTAAGGGGCATGAAAAATTGGCTGCTTTTGCACCGCTCGTGCAGAAGTGTAGGGCCTGCATCGCAGAGATGCAACTTTGAAAGAATAAAGCTAGTGAGGCAGAAGGGCAGCACTGACATTGACAAGATGCAGCTTTGAAAAAACTTCAATAACTCAGCTGGCATAAATAGTATGCACACGCCGTCAGGTCGTCAGGCCACAACTTTCACTTGTGCAATCAATGTCTCTTGAATGCTTCTTGTAGTGAAGCATTCAAGAAGTAAGCTTCTCTCCAATCAGAAGAAACCTAGCATTTCAAGGCCCTTTGGACTTTAATAGCATCGTGATATCTCCACTGTGCGGCTAAAATGAAAATCTTTGACCCTGAAGACTTTTCACAGACACTGTACACAACAACGCTGCTTCATTCAGTCACAGAAACCACCAACAATAGTTGTGCTGTAATAGCGCATCACAATTTATTGCAGTCATGCTGTCTGGTTTTTACTTGTTGGCATAACAAACCACATATTTTCCCTCTACAGATGCGTCGCATGCGTGAAGGTGACCATGAACTTTTCCGAAAGTTTTTCCGGATGACTCCAGTGCTGTTTGACGAAGTGCTGGGATTTGTTTTGCCAGACCTCACACGGCAGCATGTTGTGAGAGAGCCTCTGGAGCCAGGCGAGCGACTGGCAATAGCATTGAGGTTTGTAAAGCTTGAGTTCTACAAATTTCGACAAATAGTTGTGTGATAGTTGAAATGCACATGCTACCCTTTAAGCCTTGTAATGGTCCTCTCAAAAAATAAAAAAAATGAAAGGGCGAGAGAGACCGGAGCAGCGGTTGCTTACAGAGCTGAAAGTAATTAAGGCAAACGAAACAATGCTAAATGGTCAAAAACATATTCTGAAAATGCGAAGAAAAAAAAAGGTCAGATAAAAGCAATAAGTCACAACTGGAGAAACTAGAACAAAAACAAAATGGGTAAGACGTGGCCAAAAGAGTAGGGAACCCCTAGCAGAGCAGGTGCACGGCACAGGAAGGCCGGGTTGTAGCACCCGAGGACTTAAAAAGAAAAGAAAGCAAGCAAATGCAGCCAAGGACAGTCCGAATTTGACAAAAGTGAACTGAAAAGGAACAAAATGAAGCTAGTGAAGAGTGTTACTTCAGATAAACGGTAAGGTAACAGAAGCAGTGCAGTAGAGCAAATGAGACACGGGCAAAATTTGAATGCATGGAGGTGCTAAACCTGTAATCTAGCATTGCTAGAATCTAGGAGCTTCGCATCATTAAATGACTTTCCCTGCCATACGTCTACAAAAGCTGCATATAAAATTGAGACGATGGCAGAATAATCGAAAATACATGAAGAATGGAAGCGCAAGGCAAGGTTACGTCATGTGTTGATCAATTTGGTCTGTTTTCAAGCTATCTGGCTTCAGGGCAAGATATTTGCAATGTTGCTCTTGCGTTCCGCGTGGGCATCGAGACAGCACGGTGGTGCAACCACGAAACATGTCGGGCCATTTTGGAAGTACTGAAAGATCATTTCATGCAGGTGAAGTAGGCCTTTGCAATATCCTTCCACTGTGCTATGAGAGTTGGCGTTGATTATCTCTCACAGGTGTACCCTTTCATGTGGCAGTTTTTCATGTTGTGAGCTTATAGCTGCTTTTCAACAGGCTTCATAGTCCCCTCGGGATTTTAGGATTCATCGTGAAGTAGTGTTCTTGCACTGAAAGGAACTTAACAGGGAAATATTGCAAAAAAAAAATCGTATTGCACATGTCTGTCATTGGATGTTAGCTTTTGGTCATGTAACATTTTGCAAGGTTGACGCTGTCTATCTCACTCAAAGTACTGCTGACTGCTTCCAGACACCTCCAAAGGCGCAGTGGGAAGGAATTGCAAGGGATTTTGCCCTGCGATGGCAGTTTCCGAACTGCTTGGGAGCGGTTGACGGCAAGCACGTGGCCATCGTCTGCCCTCCAAACCCCGGGAGCAAGTTCTACAACTACAAGGTAAAATTGTGCATGCTCTGTACACTACTTTCATTTAGATATGTTATGAAATGTCATGTCTAAATGAACTGGCATTGAATACATGATTCTTGTATACACATTTGGAGCAACACATAATTGGACAAGTCATTCATGAGCTCCTTATACTCCATTTCATACACAGCAGGCAACGCTGCCAAAGCTAGCGTGCCTGTTCGTACAGGCTGTCCGTGCCCCAAAAGTAGTTCACATTCAGTGAACATTACAGTAATGCTAGAGAGCCCGAACACTTGAGTGCCCAACAGCATCTAATATGGTTTCGCGACGGACGCACTTTTTCCAAAGGCTTCACAGGATTGCCTGCTATTTGTGAAATGCCATACAGTAACCGGGTGTATCTTGTGTGCAAAGTTGTTAACATGGCAAGCAGGGGAACCAACCAAACCATTCTCGCATGTCTCTTATAACAGTGCCTCTTATAATGAGATTTTACTGTACCATGCTGTATAGCATGCAGTCGTGCCTTGTCATTGTCACACTGAACATATCAGACTAGGTGTGCTGCCACCTGTGCTAATTGTCTGTGCTACGCTTTTCATTTCAGGGCGCATACTCTGTTGTGCTCATGGCTGTCGTCGACAGTGAATGCAAGTATATCCTTGTGGATGTCGGTGCTGAAGGCCGGCTTAGTGATGGTGGCACACTGAAAAAGAAAAGTGACTTCGGGTTTGACCTTAGTGAGGGACGCCTGGACATTCCAAGAATTGGAATATTTCCTCGGACGCAAGAGACTACGCCCTTCGCTTTCGTGGGCGACGAAGCTTTCCAGCTTTGAGCTGACTTTATGCATCCTTATCCATCTAGGCAGCTAGACAATTAGAAGAGGATCTTCAACTACCGGTTAAGCAGAGCACGGTATGATGTGGCATTATTTAATCCCGGTGGCCAGAAGGTGGTAGAATACAGGCTTAGTTCAAAACAGAGAATGTGAAAATAACTGCAAGAAATGTTGGAATTATACTGACATTGAATTAATGCAAGCTTTCTCAATACACTTCATATTCACAACACGGAAATGTCAGCTCTAATAATTGTAAAGCTCAAAGCATGCAGGTCTGGACAAATTGAATTCCATTGTATCTATACCCCCATGCACGTCTTCGTTAATAAATGCACTGGATATGCCACAAACTTTGTTCGTTGATATCGTTTTTTCCCCCAGACGCTGTGCCGAGAACGCCTTCGGAATTACAGCGGCCAGGCGGCGCATTCTACAGCGCACTATCCCTCTGCACCCGAGTTATGTGGACTACATTGTCAAGGCTGCCTGCATTCTCCACAACTTCCTGACTATCCGAAATCCGCAGTCGCAGACCTTGACAGACAGGGAAGACATGTCTGGGAATGTTGTGGAAGGGTACTGGCAGCGAGGCAAGCAACGGGTGTTGGGGGAGAGCTGTGTGGAGCGTCAGTACTTCCCACTGGCTCCGGCACGTGCACAAAACCACCACACTGATGCTGCTGCGGCCAGGGAGCAGTTTGCTGCGTACTTCTACAGCAAGGCTGGTGAAGTTCCCTGGCAATGGCAGCAGCCAGTAATATCAAAGGATTCAGTTGAGCAGGGTGAAAGACCAGCAGTGTCATCCTAGACAGTGAAGGTGAGGTACGCTAGTGTGTAAGAGATGCATAGGAACTTCTTACTATGTTATCTTTGGCCATGCATGAAGCTGTTTGCGGCCCTATGTATTCAGGAACGAATACATGACAGCACTGCACTGACCTGAAACAAGTACAGTCAGGCCCGCTTATAACAGTCACTGGTATAATGAACGCTCACGGCAAACAAGAGTGGGGCTACTGTCAAAATATGTATTTGGGCAATGGCGCTGTGTCTCAAGATAAAACGCACAACCTTGGTAAGTGATGGACTCACAGCGTCGAGAGTGAAATTTGTGCACACCGGCGATTTTGTGAGGCTTGCGCAACAGATTGACCCCTCTTTACGCATAATGTGCTTAGGCAATCAAAAGCACGGCCTCTGTTCTTTCTTTCGGGTAAAGGAATTGTCTATACTCGTAAATCCCATAGCCTGTGTCAGGCACATAACCAAGTATATGTTCCTGACCAAAATCTCTCGCGCATCCTAATTTCAAACTGTGGCATAAATGTTACTATTTTGGTGTCACATTTTAAGCATATTCTAGAGCCAAAAGAAAGATGCCAAACACTGCAACTTCATTCAAAAGTAAATTCATTAAAAACGTGTAGCACCTTGACGCGCAGGTCAATCTGCTGATTCTTGTTCACGCGCTTCATCATTTTGGCCATTGAAAGACAAAAGTGGTCGTACTCGTCATGTCCGTCACAGGTCTGCAGTGCATCTGTGAGTTTTCCGACGTGTTCAGCCAGAGCATCATCAGCACATTCTCTGCTCCTCTTTCGCTTGTTCTGTCTAGGCGGTGATGACTGCAGCACTGATGCCTCTTGTTCCAGCAAGCCAACAGGTGCCTGGAGGGATGGCACCGACTGGCTCGACGTAGCTGACTCGTGGCGTGACGGCAGCGACTCGTGACGTGATGGCAGTGGCTCGTCAGTCACCACCTCGCGCACGAGTGACGCCTGCGATGCGCAGTCCAGGCGCCACTCCTCCAACTCAATCATGGTCTCTGATGGCTCTGGGGCACAGTTGTGCTGGTACGCCGGCGTACTGTTTGCCCCTGGCACGCCGTTTGGACCTGGCTCCCTTAATTGCTGCCTGTAGTTTCCTGACGTCCTGTATATGAGAGTGTACATGTATATGCACCATGAAGTTGCGTGTTTCAAGTCACTTTTTACAAGAATGTTTCGATATACGTTTAACGAGTGTTTTTACATTCATTCATCATTTTGAAGTCATGCAATGATATTTGCAGACAGAACGGACTGACCCTATTCTGGCTCATGACAGCTGTACATGCTGTGGCATCATCATATGCTGTTCCCTCGTGTGTCTTGCATACCATTTTTTGAGCATACTGTCTTGTATATCCTAGCTTTTTTGCATTTTTATCTTGTAAAGTCCTGTATACATTATTGTGAAATTTTTAAACTGCTCTAAGCCATTTGCCTACTTATGTGCCCAAATTTTTTGTTTCGTGCACTGCACCGCTTCATCTTTTGGCTGCTTTTGCTATGCATTACTACTACTGACCTCTACATGAAGACTACCATAATAGTAGTATAAAGGTGACACAGTGTTTGTGCTACCCTCTTAGGTTTTGGTGTGCAGTTAATACAACAAAAGTGCTGCCATTTTTCAACTGCTTGGTTGCAGGAAGCCGTTCCTGTCAACTGGAAGTTATATGAAACAAAATCTGATACATGTGAGTTCCATATGCATAGTGGTGACACAAAAAACTACATGTGTGGAGTTGGTGCACATTGTATGGAAAGTAACATATGCAGGTTCATTGATTGCACTTAGTAGTTGTCTTACACGTTAAGCATATTATGCAGCTCCTTGGCTTGTCTATACAGTATCTGTATAGCTGCAGGAAATCTGCACTTTAACATGGGACTCCTGTCTGATTGATTAAGCAGTGAGTGTTTGAGTGAATAATGATGAACCACTGGTAACATTGCCTATGATCCTTAGCTTAGAAGTGTGAGGATTCAGGCTAGTGGGTAATTCACGTGCCGTTCCATAGCGCGAAACAAGGAAGTAAAGAGCACTTGTGCCTTGGTCTCTTGTTTGGTGCCATGGAATCTCGCATAGATCTTAGCTGTGACAGTGCACATGATAAAAAAACACATTTTATCTGCAATGCATAAAGCACATTGCAAACAGTGGTGTTCCTTTTGTACACATAAAGCGTCCAATTTTCCTACATGAATATGCATAAACATGGAACCTTCATGAGGCCTTTTGGGTGCACACGGTATGTTGAGCATTTGTGTTGGAGTCGCATATTAGATGTGTTAAATGCTTCCAGTCGGTGCAAAGCGGTGTTATTTTCTTTCAATCTGCAATATATTTTGTATGTTACAGTGCCATTTGCTGTGTTTCTTGATCTTAACTCATATGCTAGTTCTTCATTTTAACAGTATTTCACTGTGAGGGCTTTGTATTTGAAGTGTACAGGCAAGTAAGGCTGAAGGTGTTGATATTATTTCTGGTCATGCTGCTTTGTGATATTTTGAACATGATCTACACTTACTGCTTAAGCAGCCAAGAATCAAGCTGTGATCATTGCATCATAAAAGTGTTGTTGTGGATTCCCAATTGTCACATTTTCTTCATTAATAATGGAGCTGATATTCCCTCAAACATTTTCGGCACTTCTGTTTGGCTGAACGTATCCACACGGCCTGCCACGTGCATTTCATGGCGAGGGAACAGTTTCAATACAATTGGTTGGCATGTTAATTCGCACAACCACATATTAGCTACAAATAAAAAATGAAATCTGTGCATTTATTTCCGCCACCTGCCATTCCTGATCATGAACTGGAATCTGAGCAACAGGGTATCCTTTCAAATAGAATAGCATGAGCTGCAGGTATGTCTTTACAAGCACCTACAAGTGTGAGATAGGACTGCGGTGAAAATGTCCAAATGGGATTCTTTATTGTCCCAGTTCAAATGGTTTATTGGTCCATTCCCTGTAGCTGCTTGAGCCAGTAACTGCTGATAGCGCGAACATTTACTTGGATAAACCATCTGTGTATTATGTCCTTAGATTTCATCCCTTTCTGACAAGTTACAAAATGTTTTAAAGAGTTGTTCAATCACAATAAACACACACCAAAAATTCAGGACAATAGAAGCAACCCACACTAAAATGTGTTGCCCTGCAGGACCACGCAGATCTGCCTATAGTGAGAACACGCAGCTTTAATCATAACAGTTGAGTGCCAACAAGGCCAAGAACAAAGCGCGGCAATACACATAACTTACAGTCACATTGGTTGAAACTTACTATGTGCTCATGCTTATATACTCTCTCATTAAGGGCATCCCACAGGTGTTAGCGGGGAACAGCTAGTTAATAAACATAGTTTTCTCATTAAACTTCAGCACTATTTATGCAATGTATAGCAGAAAACCTGGAAGAGATTTTGATGAAAAATTTTGTGCGTTGAGAAACACCATTACAACATATACAACAGAAAAAGTTGTAAATCCGACAACAAAAAGTTCAGTAGTAGCCAGTAGATCTCACTTCAGAACCAGAAGCTCCCAGCAGGGACAATTTCAACCAGCAGCAGACCAGAGGCTTCCTTTTGGGACCAGTAGATTAAAGCCAAAAAATAGTTGGTGCCCTACAGGGGCTATTTCAACCAGCAGCAAACCAGAAGGCCTCCTTCTGGGACCAGATGAAATCATTAGAAAACAATCCAATTAACAGATTTTTCACCTGGGGATGAAAATATTACCTCATTTATAAGTTATAAAAAAAGACGGAAAGGAAGAATTCAATAACAGTAGCAAAAATTCCACCTGTTATGTTGTAAACTTAAAACACTCTCGTGGTTGAAATAAATGCCGAGATTTCATTTTTAATGTGTGGACGTCAGTGGCATTCAAGTTGCATGAAAAGCCCAGTAAGCAACACAAGATGCTTGTTTAAAATGCCTGTTTAAGAATACACAATACTGAGCAATTAAGACAGCATATGAAGTCTGCGTACTTTTAAAGTGCCTGATTTTCATACACCTATCGTTAGCTCCCGCCAGTGTGACGGCGGCTCGGAGTTCTGCTTGCTCAGCGGCGCAAGCAGCAACAGGGTGGTTGTGTCGGGTGCATTTGCACACTTTGCGTTGGATTTATGACCAGGAGCTATTGCCAACAGCACGCGCAGCTGCAGCTTTGCCACAGAATATGCCGCATTTTCTGGCAACAAGTCCTGCATCAAAAACACGTTTGCTTCGGATGTAATCGCGTCACGTCAAATAGCGCTTGCTTCACGCATGCAGCGTTCCCACCACGGCAAACGACGGCACTGCTTGTGTTCCTTAAAGCGAACAGCTCGTTATGGGAATAAAAATATTGATGAATTTACGGCCTGGTGACCATCGTGTCCCTGAGGAACAACAGCTGCTCGTAATGTGCCCACACGAAGTCCGTGGGCTCGATGTCGTCCGCGCCAGCGCCGCTCTTCCGCCCTAACTGATGTGCTGTGTACAGGCAGCGGAATTTGTCGCGCAGCGATTTCCAGCGCTTTTGTACAAGGTCCACGCTTTCTGCACAATTGTAGCGCGAAAAGTTTCAAGCACATTTCAGCCATGAAGTGCTCATCACGAGCAAAGTGTATGCCTACCTGGTGCTCCCGGTAGTACATCCTCCGCCACTTCTCTCCAAAGTGCTGCTTTCACGTTCTTATTTTTATGCAGCCTGTCGCTTGCCAGCCAAAGTGAGCGCCGCCTCTCTACAGCAGCAATGAGTAGTTCGTTATTTATAACCTCAGACATCGCCGCAGCCATAGGTGAACCAAGCGAAACCGAGGAAACGGCGCGAAAAAGACCGTACCGGATGTTGTGAGAGCTGCGCTCTCATTGGTGCACGTCGGTCAGAAACCAGCGAACCCCTTCCGGCGCGTGCGCGCGCGGGCGCACGCCGAGGCGCAAATATCTAATAATAATAATTGGTTTTTGGGGAAAGGAAATGGCGCAGTATCTGTCTCATATATCGTTGGACACCTGAACCGCGCCGTAAGGGAAGGGACAAAGGAGGGAGTGAAAGAAGAAAGGAAGATAGAGGTGCCGTAGTGGAGGGCTCCGGAATAATTCCGACCACCTGGGGATCTTTAACGTGCACTGCCATCGCACAGAACACGGGCGCCTTAGCGTTTTTCCTCCATAAAAACGCCGCCGCCGCGGTCGGGTTCGAACCCGGGAACTCCGGATCAGTAGTCGAGCGCCCTAACCACTGAGCCACCGCGACGGGTCGTTGCCAGATATCTGCGCCCTCCTCGCGCCCAACTCGCGCCTAGCGCTTCGCGCATGCGCAGACCGTAGGCGCTTCGCGTGTACGCCTCGGAATTGTCCATCGAGTTGGGGCTTTAGTCAATATCTCCAGCATACGTATTTTTCTTCACAAAAAAATATAGAAATTGAAGTTCTTTGTTTGTGGGTACATCAGTTTTTAATTTCAGCTCAAGCCCATACTCATGAAACACTCTCAGAACATCAAACATCCTTCTAGGCAAGCTGCCTGGTCTGGTAAACACGAAGTAGTCGTCGACATAACGCGAAATTCGAACGAATATTGCTTTTAAAGCCTCCTCAATAGCCCTATCGAAAGTGCTGAAAAAGATATTGGCCAAAGCAGGTTCCACCGTAGAGCCTATGCATACCCCTGCCGATTGTACAAACGGCTTTCCCTAAAAATCAGCAACTGTTACTGATAGAAAGACAAGATTTATGAAAAAAACTGCGATCTGACATACCACATTTTTTAATCAAAGCTCTTTCGTCATTGTCCTGTTTTCTGGACATCTTTGCGGCTCTCGTGAGCTCACCATGTGGCAATGAATAATAAGAGGCAAGATGTAAAAAAACATGCTTGTCAGGCGCGTCACATTTCCCCGTGTATACCTTGCGAGGTAGGGCTGGTCTATCAGGTTCCCTTTTCATGCGGAGCCATATACATTGGGTAGACTGAAAGGTGTGTCAATAAGCGCCTTATGAAGCATGAAATTACAAGAAAAAATATACCCCTCTGACACACAGCTGTGCAAATGTAACGTGCAAATGTAATCACGAAAAGGAATACTAGGAAACTAAAGTAACAGGTGATGCTCTTGCTCAGCCGTCATTTCGATGAAAGAAGTGAAATGCATCCCAGAGTACAACACACGCATCCTGTTTCGCCATAGCGATACGTTAACCCGCGAGGTAATGGAGGCTTTCCACATTCATCACAAAGGCACAATGTGCATCAGTAATCCTTCCGTTGCCTTGCCTAAGAGTGAAGTGAGATATCTGTCTTCCCACGTGGCCCGTAGATAACTTTCTGTTTGTGACTATTGCTTTCAATGTCTATACATGTATTATATTCTCCAATACATCTAAATGATAGCCAGCGCTAGTTCGTATTGACCTTCGTATCTCGAGCCGTCTTGGTTGCGCTGTGAGCTGAATCAATTTTCTACAATTTTAATGGGCATAGTATTGAGCAAGAGCATTTTGTTTAAAAGGAAAAACTAGCCTTTTGCGTAAGATATGCATATGTATGTCCCGCGATGTGACACAAAAAGCGCAACCTGGAAGGGCACTGGCACTCTTCCGCGTGCACTGCGGCATCGAACACGAGAGTCATATGTTGGAATGCCATGTACATAGAGAGTCGCGTCATGCAACTCGGTTTTCGCTGTTGTCCTGCGAAATTTTGCTTTAATTACTTGCCCCACCTTATTTATTTATTTTACTTATTTATGAAATACTGCGGACACTAAGTCCAAGCAGGGTGGGCGTACAAGTGAGCGAAACAAGAAATAACACTGGAAATAGACAGAAATAGCACTAATTGGTTAGACCTCATGGGGCAATGGTTGGTTTATTTGATTCCAATCTATTATAGTTCGTGGGAAAAATGAAAACTTGTAGGTGTCTGTTTTGGCGAATATAGGGGTTAGAGAACTAGGGTGGTAATGTCGAGTTTGTCTGGCAGATAACGGCTTTAAGTATAAGGAGGGGGCCAGACCAAATTTGTTCTTTAATAAAAGCGCAAGAAACTCTAACCTGAACTTTTTTCTTCGGAATTCAAGTCGTTCAATTTGGTTAATTTCCATCGAAGTGGTGGGGGAGTCAGTCTTTGCATATTTATTAAAGATGAATCTAACAGCCTTTCTCTGTATTCGTTCCAAATTGGCTATGTTAGATTTAGTATACGGGTCCCACACTACGCATGCGTATTCGAGTTTTGGTCTGATTATAGAAGAATAATAAAGTAGCTTCATGTTAGGAGGCGCGTTCTTCAGTTTATGTCTTAAGCAGCATAATTTGCGAAATGCGGAAGAGCAAATGTTATTGATATGCAAGTTCCACGTTAATTTGCTAGTTATAGTTATGCCTAAGTATTTGTAGTTAGACACTTGTTCAAGAGGGGAAGAAATTAATTTGTATGTGTAACTATGTGGTACGTTTTTTCTTGTTGTCGGAAGATACACACTTTTGTCAGCATTGAAAACCATGCCCCATTGGTCGCACCATTTCAACACATTGTTCACAGCATTGTTCAAAACATTCTGGTCATCCCTATTAGTAATTCCTTTGAATGATATACAATCGTCTGCGAACAATCTAATATGCACTGATGGGCTAATTACTTGAACAATGTCATTAATATATAAAAGAAAAAGCAGAGGGCCCAAGACACTTCCCTGTGGTACACCGGATGAAACTGGAAGAGAGCCCGAACATTGTCCACCAACTTCAACAAACTGCCTGCGGTCCTTTAAGTATGCGGTTATCCAAGTTATGAAAATCTCAGGAATGCCAATATGTTTCATTTTTAGAATTAATTTATCATGAGGAACTTTGTCGCGCCTTGCTGAAATCTAAAAAAATTGCATCAATTTGGCCCTTACTATCTATACAGGATGCGAATGAGTTAATTACCGTAATCAGTTGTGTTACTGTCGAGAAACCCCTTCTGAACCCGTGTTGGAATTCGTTTATGACCAAATTTTTTTCAAGAAATTCATTCACACAGTGTGCAACTATATGCTCTAGTAGCTTACAGCACGATGAAGTCAATGATATGGGACGATAGTTTTGCAACAAAAGACGACTTCCTTTTTTGTAAACGGGGACAATTCGGGCTGTCCTCCAGACATCAGGTAATTTGCTTGTCAGCAAAGAAGCACGAAATATGATCACGAGGAATTTCGCCAGGGTTTCAGCATAACGACGAAGGAATACATTTGGAATATTATCAGGACCACATGATGTTTTCGTTTTTAAGTTTAATAACATAAAAAAGACACCTGAAAAAGATATGAAAATCACTTCAGAAAGATTATACACCCGGCTATTCGCGGTACACGCGCTCGGAGCGGGAAATACGCTTTGAAAGTACTCATTAAAATGCTGGGCAATAGCCATCTGATCACATACCATAGCGTCGTTCACCGAAACTTGTGGCACGGTTTTCTTTTTCTCACTGATGTAATTCCAAACTTTGCTTGGCTCGTTTTTTATGAAATTTTGAAGTGATGTGTTAAAAAAATAATCTTTAGAATCACGTATGGCGCATGCTAGATTGTCGAGCAAATGTTTTATCTGTTTAGGGTCTGTGTGCTTCTTCTTGTGCCGTTTTGCCTTTCGCCGGAGTTGAGTTATGCTACGTGTCATCCATGGGGTTTCCTTACGTTCTTTTTTATATTTGCTTGGCACAAAAGTTTCGATGCAATAAAAAAAATTTTTTTTGAACCAGTCCCAGAGTGCGCAGACATCAGTATCATCAAAATCTAGAAAGCAGGTTTCTAGATGCTCAGTTACAGATGCGTCGTTAGCACGTGAATAATCTTTAAAACAACGTAACCAATAACCAATCATTGATCACGACCTCAATCCTTACTACGCTGCTACCACCCGGATTACACACCATATTTTTGCAATCACTCCTCAAATTAGAAACCGCCGAAATGTCAGAGACAAACCTTTCATTCGTAGAGAACGTGTAGAAGATTGTACACAGCGTTCAGGTGTCATCGCAGTGTTTGTGGCAACGAAAAAGGAAATAAAAAGTACAGTATTCTTTTTTCCCACAAAGTGCTTTCTTTAAGTAGGCCAGATATCTATAATAGACATAGCGACACAGCAGCGTAAAGTTGATTTGCTATTTTTAAGTGAATAACTATTAATGAAGACAACTAAAAGGCGATGACAAAACGGGATGTGACAAATTTGCGTTGGACGTATTCGGTGTCGACTTCGCTTTTACATTATTGATTTACCATTGGGGCTTTGAATTTACTTTCCTTGTGGCATTCCAGCTAGTGGAAGCGTCTGGAGAATGGAGACGGGTTTTTGGGTAGTAGGTGAGGGCCACTGGGAGAGTAGAAGAGGGTGGTGGGAGGGGGCGGATGCTTGTAGGGGAAAGGAGCATTTTTGTTGGTGGATGCCCAAGGGTGCGCCCCCTGAAGTGTGCCTCAAAGGACGCACCTTTCTGGCCCGAGGGCGCCCACGGGTTGTAGGGTTAACACTGACAGACCGATAACAGGTTTTAACCGAAGAAGGTCTACACTGTTAACGCAGTAAGAGCACAATATATCGCCTTACCTTCAAGGATCACATGTTATCGAATATGGTGTTTATCGCGGTGATGCGGTGGTTCTCAAGGTAAACAGATGCCAGCGTCCTCGTACGGTTGAGCAGGTGTGGAGACAGGTGCCGAATCTTGTTATTAGAGAGTAGTAGTTGTCTGAGCCCTGAGAAGCCAGTCAAGAATTTCTCGTCCACATCTTCAATGTTGTTCGAGTGCAGGTCTAACTTAACCAGGCGGGGCAAGAAGAGCGTTCCTTCTAGAACTTTGATGTTACTATTCTTGATGTAGATAGACTTCATGTTCACAGCTGCACTCAAACCGCTGGACGCACCCTGTAGGTTGGTGTTCGTAAATATAACAGTCTTCAGTCGGCTTACGCGAGCTATCCTTGTTTCCGCAACTTCACGCAGTCTCGAAACATAAAATCGTATATGGTTTGGTTACAAAACCACGAAGCAGACTGCTAGGTTATCTATATGCTCCTGAATACGAGCGATCTGATGATGGACCTTCCTATTCTGGCCATCTCTGCTTCGATCTGGGCACTTGAGAGGTTGAAGCACGACACCACTGCTCCACCTGATGTTAGAGTGCACTAGCAGTGTTCGAACTTGGGGCAAGAAGTCTTGACATGTCCAAAACCATAGCGAACGGAAAGGCCGACGGTGCACAAGGCTGTGAGCACGCACAGGAACATATTCACACGAAGCAAGCTCATGATCACCGACAAGTGCACCCTGCTGATCCTTTTTGTTTAAATCCTTCGAGCTTTGCCTATACTCACCAGAGCTACTTTTCTTCAGGTTCCTCTTGCAACATGAATCTGTTAAGAAAAGAGCGAATTACTAGCGTACACTACAAATGAGTCCTTCGTAAAGGGAAAACGCAAGCCCATGACATGCTAACAAAAGAGCTGCATTCGAACGCCTTACTCGTTTTGTGTATTCTTAATAGAAGATTAAAAGGCGCTATTCACAGTGCATGTACCAATAATTTCAAAACGCCAGCCAATGTTACAACAAGGGCATACCATGAACCATAAGATTGACGTATTTTTCCTGAAGCAGAGCTTGTTGCCTGGAGAGAAGAGGCAATATGAAGGCACCGTGGGATCGTCTACGAGTCTGCTCATGCAATTGCAACATATGAACACATAGCATTGAAGTTCTCCGAGACACTCACGCATTCGCTGCGTGCATCACCCTCAGCCTGACAAGAACGCAGTGCACGACAATATAAGGATGCTCTTTCGAGATCGCGCTGGTGAAAGCATCCTACCGGACGTTCTAACATAAAATGTCGCCTCTAAGGGAAAGGAAAGTCTTCAAAACAGATAAGTCGCTTTGTTATACAGGAAGATGACATCACGAAGAGCGTGAAAACTCTCGCTAAGCGCGTCAATCTTCGCTAAAGGACCAGAGGTTATCTTGCCTTCGCCTTACATGCCCTGCTCAAGCCCACTTCTTGATTTCGAAAAGGATGCCATTTACTCGCGTGGGTCGCCTCACCCACTCTCCCCATTTCCGGTCTCTTAATGGTACACCTCCAATTTTTTTATTCCGTAGCTCGCTGAAATGTCCTTAACTTAAGCTAAACCCTTTCCGTTTGTCTCCACGTTTCTGCCTCATAGGTGAGTAGCGGTAAGGCACAGTTGTATCTTTATCTACACCAATAAATTCTTTCTTGTAATTCGTCAATTATCCCCAAGTGTAAGATAATTCTGTTTTCCTCTGGGCCAAGTTTTAAACCAAAAACTGTATAAAAAAGCGTGAAATCTCTAAATCAACTATGATGTGCATACACACCAGCATCCTTGTAACAGTCGCGGCTATAACGACTGGTTGCTAGATGCGAATAAACACAATAGCACTGACAAAATATGTATTAAGGCAATGACACTGCATCTGAGTTAGAAGGCGTCTCTAGAGTACTAGACACGGATTGGCGTAAATGCCTAGGACAATGCGTCTGTGGTGTGCAAAGAAAGTTTAATCCTAGCAACCGTGGGAGTACCGTTCGGATAGAGCCAACAAAAAGACGCCGTAAATTACCCCGCATTTTAAAAATGCGCGTTTCAGCGAGCCTGGAGGTCGAGAGCACCTCGCAGATGCGGGAAATGTTGCGATGAAGTTATGTTAAAATTAAATCCTGTAAAAATTTCAACCTGCTGGCATAGGTTGAAGAGATTTTAAACTGTGCATTGTTTGTGGTGAGTGCTTTTATTATTGTGCTTTGTGCGTGTTAAAAAATGTCGGCCACTCTTCTCTAGATGCTATTTTCAGATTTGACCCCACGGAATGCAGTACGATTTCAGTATAAAACTAGTAAGTTTCACCCTTTGCAACAAGAAAACCGCTGCGCGTGAAGAGAATTGTGATTTTAAAGGTTATGTCAAAGGTTTAACGCTTTACGACACGTAACAAGTAGAACTTTTGCATATAATACTTACTGTAGGACCGCTAAAAAGTCGGTGTTGGGTAAAATGTTTCCAGCAATAACATGGTGATTATAGGTTTTCATATCAAATGAAGAATTTGTATGAAAATATATTCCATTCTTGTCAAATTTGGGATGTTTCGGCATATGTGGGTTAAAAGCAGACAAAAGAGACTGAAAAGTCGAATAAGTAAAGAGTTAGTGATAAATACAGCTGTAAAGAAAGTTCAAAGATCGCAAGGTCAATTTCTGAGATTCTTTCCAAGAACCGTAGAAATGTGAAGGTAAGATCTGCACTCCAGCTTTGAAGAATGTTTCATCATAGGGTAAGGACGAAGTCTCATTTAAAGGCAGGTAATCGTAGCCCTCGAAATTCACCGTGTGAAGTATCAGTGCGTAAGCAGACAGTCCCGCCTGTTGACAAAGAAAGGGCAGAAATTCCTCGGAGCAGCTAAGCGTGCGTTGTGAGTCCGGTATTATACCTCGTGATAGTTGCCTTTCTGAATCGTGTTATTACTAACGCTTTCTTTCATTAAATTTTTGAATCATTAGGCTGCTTTTAAGCATCACACTGATTTTACTGGTTTCTTTTAGTATACGTGAGACCAGATTCTCTTACCCTCGCACCAAGGCTGGCGGCGCGCTCCAACTCTCGACTAATGATGTTCGAACAGCTCCCAGAGAGGGACTCGAAAACGCAATTACCCACGCACATCAGGAAAACTCTTTTGATTAAACCCCTACCCAAGAACATGCAACCCGCGCACCACGAAGACCGACGCACAGCGAGTTCTCTGCCCTACACATCAAAAACGGCCGGAGCAACAATGTGATGTACGTGGACGCAGCGGAATACCGTCTGCGTTAATACGGCCATGACTTGGAAAGGAAAAAAGCTCAAGTGAACCTACAAAGTCAACACGTCTAGGATAAAACGAGGCGTAAAGAGCAAACGCTTTTCACGCAAGATATATATATATATATATATATATATATATATATATATATATATATATATATATATATATATATATATATATATATATATATATATATATATATATATATATATATATATATATATATATATATATATATATATATATATATATATATATAGCAGACAAGGTAAGGGAAATGAGGGACTCGTTTTTGACAAACATATGAAAGGGTCCAACAGTCACCGAAACGAAGGTGCATAGGGGAATGTTTAATTTTTTTAATGTGTAGTGCTAGTCAGTGGGATATACTTACATTTTATCTATCCCTTAACGAAAATGACTTATAAAGCAGCAGAAAAAAACAACTATGCCACCGGTGGGGTCCGAACCCACGACCTCCGAATATTGCGTCCGGTGCTCTTACCAACTGAGCTACGGGACGGCTGTTCAATCTGCTGCTCTCGTGGGTATTTATGTTTACTGGGTGTAAGCGAACCTTGAGAGTGTTCACCAGCGCCACCTTCGTCCATAGCGGCGGACGTAGCACGTCCTGTATTACCGGGAGTGTGATCTGGAACGTCATCTAACGGCGAGGGCGGCAACTGTGCGAGAGCCCTCTTATGCTACCTAGGGCATCAAGACTGCCAGAACCGAGACCCTCGTTAAGCAATTAGCAGACAAGGTAAGGGAAATGAGGGACTCGTTTTTGACAAACATATTAAAGGAGCCGACAGTCACCGAAATCAAGGTGCATAGGGGAATGTTAATTTTTTAATGTGTTGTGCTAATATCAGTGGTATATACTTACATTTTATCTATCGCTTAAAGAAAATTGCTTATAACGCATATATATATATATATATATATATATATATATATATATATATATATATATATTTGCGAGCACTTACAACGCCCATGAGACATTATTGTAGTGAGATATAACTACATACAATAACCCATGCAAATACCAGTTGAAAAAACCTGTTTGTGTGAAAGATCACACTACAGCAGGCATTGAACACGCGCTACCAATACGTTGAAATGCTGTATGCCCGTAAGTAATCGACCTTTTGAAAGACGGTTTCCCACTGCGGTGTCTAGGAGGTTATTCTCACCTATCAAGGCGGCAGGCTAATGTGCCGATGTTTGCAAGCGCACTAAACAAATCAAAGTGGCGGGCGGGAGGAAATCTGCGGCACGTATATTATTAACGTCGTGTTGTTTGCGATTGTGTTGACGCTCCCGTTTAGAGTCACGAGATAAGTTTCGAAAACTTAGCAAGTGACTCTATTTCCGCCCTTTCACCCGCAGCGATAGCTCAGTGACTCACACCTTGGCTCAGCGCTGGTTCTGAGTCGGTGACCCAGTAACTCAGATCGGTGGCTGAAACCTTGGTTCTTTGAGGGGACCGACAGATTGCAGTCATTTAAACAAGACAAAAACATGGAGGAATATTTTTTTTCAAATTGACCACTGCAAAATCAGTAGTGTCAATGTTTTATAAAATAATGAATATGTTAACAGAATGTAACGAATAACACATTATCCTGCCGCCAGAGAGATACAACCAAAACAAAATGAATATACTTCACAATTACCACGAATATGCAACACAAATCAAAATAAAGTTCGCCTAAGCTTCACTTTGTTTCAATGCCTATCTGCTTCGCCCGCATGTGGCAAAGTTAATTTCGGTGGCATGCTCTTCCTGATTGTTTTTTTTTTCAGGAAATCAACCTCGAGAACAACTTGATAGTGAATATCACTGAACTTGCAAAATCGAGGATGCCAAGCCTCAAAGAAATCAACCTTTCGCACAACAAGATTGGCGTGATACCTAAGTTCGTGTCACCAAATTCCGCTATTGAAGTGATCCGCTTGAGCGACAACCAAATAAGCGACATAAAGGCTGCAGCTTTCAAGGCACTTCAAAGACTCCGTCGTCTGGGTCTCAGCAAAAACAAGATAAGTAACGTAAAAGCGTCAGTTTCTAGCATTGAATCAAGCTTAGAATTGCTGAGCATGAAGAGAAATCAGATGACCAGCTTGACAGAGATGTTCAGGAACATAGCCCAAATCAAGGAACTCAAATTGGCTTCGAATCGCATTACTGACATCACTGGAGTGTTTGAATATCTCAAAGCTTTAAGAAAGCTGACACTTAGCGACAACCTCGTCAGCTACGTTCCCGACGATAACTTCAACGAGAACACAGAACTCCTGGAGTTGAATTTGATCGGAAACAACATCCAGTGGGTTGGCAGGAACGCGTTCCGTGGGCTTGTAACTCTAAGAGACCTGCGGTTACGAAAGAACCAATTGCTTTATCTTAACGGCTCCATGAGACACCTCGTAAATATGAAATACTTTGATGCCGCCTTCAATGAAATACAGTACCTAGAAAAGGGCGAATTCGAACGAAACGCATTCCTCGCCTACATCTCTCTGATGGGAAACAACATCAGCAGCGTGGACGGTGCCTTCACAGGTACTGTGCACCTGAGAGGTCTCGGCCTTGCAGGAAATCGGATTGCATTGCTGCGCCGGAAAGATTTTCCGCAACGCCTGATAGCTGCCCCAAACGTCACCTTGGACTGTAAGCTATCACATTTGCTTACCTCTTTCTGAATCTGTCTGTCTCCTTTATTCCGCCTAATTTACATTAATGACCTGCCGTATCGCATCAAATCTCAATTAAAATTGTTTGCTGACAATTGCGTCGTATAGAGCACCATAATCAAAGAACTTTGGTGTGAACCTTAACTCAGGCGTTTAAACTCCGACATATGCAAGGTCATGACATATTACCGCCTTCATAGCACGACAACACTGCCTACTATCTGAACTGTGCCCCTTGTAGCCACAAAACATTATACGAATACCTTGGTCTGCACATCACACCGCCGTTGTCATGGGTAAAACATTCTGAAGTCATCTTGCCCGAGAGCTGGAATCCTGTTCTGTCCAAAGGGCACGAGCACAAGATAATCAAACTCAATGATAACTTTATTAGCGGTACCCTTTAGGTTAGGAGTAGGTGGTAGGGTAGCTAAGCTGGCTACTGGGAAGGTCTTCAATAGACCAAACGGTTGTGCAACAAAACGTCAGAGGATTAACGGAAAACTGTTTGCGTAAACTATTGAAACTAAATATCTAATTATTTCACGCGACGGGATGGAGCGATGAAATCAGTGTCGGCAACTTCCTAGCCGCCATTACGCGACAATAAAGCTGTAAGATACCTTTTCAGCCACTTCTGCGTAGCGCCAGTCATAAATGGTGCTCTTAGTGATACTCTACCCCTCTCTCCATGTTTACTGTTTCCGTGAGGGGCACAATCAGTTATTCATTCTGCACATGCAGGTTAGACTTATTTGCGTAAAAAATCACAAGGAACAGTCCGAAATTCACAGAAGCGTCTTTTTTGCCATAGCTTCTGTCCCTGCAGCGCCGGCGGCGCTTCGTTGCATCCTTCCTCTTCGTTGAGCTCCTGGCGCAAGTTTCTGTCCACGTATCAAATTTCCTCGAAAGCTTCTTTAACGATAAAAATGCATTGAACACGGGTGATCTTGAGCGCTTAGAAAAGCAGAGACCTATCTCTTGTAATCCCTGTCTCAAATAATACTAAAATAATTAATTATGCAACCATACTCCCGCGGGACTTCGCTGAGAGAAGCAAAAAGGGTGGCTTCTAGAAACGGACTTGCAAAACAAAAAAAGAACACTTTCTTTAGGTCCTGGATAAGTTTGCTGAATAAAACTGAGCGGAGTATAAGCCATGTTGAAAATATGTTTTTTTAAAATTTTGTCGGACCTAAGAAACATTAGTGCACGAAATTTTTTTTTGGCACGCCAGGAATGCTGCATTTAGGACACAATTTTTCGCTGCCATTTTGAATAAATAAATTGACATCAAGCAGAAAACCATCTGTAATCAGTGCAGCTCGTATGAACATTTATGCAGGAGGCTTAGAGGGGATCATATATCTGTTCACGGGGTCTTCGTAGCACGACCATTTATGCAGATATCTGCCTCCAGTATAACAAAATAGTCTAGATGAGTTTCGTGCCTCAAGGCGTGAACCTCATCTCTGATATGAAAGAGTCAATATTGAATACGTTAATTTTATTCCAAAATGGGAAAGTGAAGCGGGCAGAGTGACAAACTTGACTTGCAGCTCTCGTTCGTTGGCCAATGACCGTGACACGCAGCAGCTGACGTGACACACTGGGGAAGTCCGCGCAAATATCGGCTGTATTGTTGCGTAATATATCCCATCTTGGAAACACTCGCAAAACGTGACGTCGAATATTTTCTTTATAATCCTGTGAGCCTATTGGCTCCGTGGCACAGTGGAATGCATAACGACGAAGAATTCTCATTTCGCATCTAAGTATCGCGCCTGAAAGAAGAACTGATTTTCGTTTTGGGCATTCTTTTTTGCATTAAATAAGGTATTCGTTTTCATAATCGTTAAACTAATGCCTTTTATTCCTACCAATATGAATATAATGTTATATTTAATGTTTCCCGGTTCCAGACAACCCTTTAATATGCGACTGCAGATTGGCCTGGATTGTATGACATGACAGTGAAGTGCAATTAATGCGGAAACCGATGTGTAAGAGCCCAACTTGGATGAAAGGAAACTCGCTTTACAATTTGACAGAGGAGAGCTTGACCAAGTTGCAGGATGACTGTGAAGCGGGCTGCACCTGCACCTGCCGTGAAGATGGGTTCGGAAACCGAGGAATCGTCGTGAACTGCTCGTCGGCACAGCTGAACCGGGTGCCACAAGCATTTCCGGAAAACACGACTCAGTTGGATCTGCGCGACAACCGCCAAGAAAAGGTCGATGCCTCTTTCAAAAACGTCGCTCCACATCTGGAAGTGCTGTTTTTACAAAGTAATCTTTTTTCGAGACTCAGTGTGAATGCCCTTCCCAGCAAAGTGCACTCCCTCGATCTTAGGGGCAACAACCTGGTGGAATTTCCTCACGCCCTGGTGATGGAACGCAACCTTTCTTCGCTATGGCTGTCCGGCAACGCTTTCCATTGCGGATGTGATGATTATTCATTCAAGCAGTGGCTAGACGCCCACGAAAATCTGGTAAGCCTAACCAGTGATAGTATGGGAAGTCTGGGAAAATGTATTCTTCAAAATAACATCGTTTGTCATTTTTAATTAAGTTGGTTTTTGCAGTTAGCCGGTCTCCTATTTCTTCGTACGCTTGTTTATCCCATTAAGTTGGTTGTGTCGACGTTTTTTTCCGACAGATTCCAGATTCCAGACACATCACATGCGCAGAAAGTTTGAACGCACTTGTGTCGGAAAGGGAATTTATCACCTTAGGGGAAAACCAACTCTGCCCCCGGTGTTTTCCAGCGTACACGAAGTACCTGCTGTACGCCTTCGGTGCGTGTCGAGCCGTTCCCCATTTGCAGTCTTGGATTATCACTCTATCGTGTAAACAGTTCTTGCGCCAGCAGTGCTCCCCTCCACCTTTCTATGTTACACAGCGCTCCTGCTGGGGATCCTAACACTCTCAGCGGCGTACTTTTACTGCGAACACCACCTGAAGACCTGGCTGAACATGCGAGGTGTCTGCAGCTGGGCGCACTGCATCACGGAGGGGGACCTGGACGCAGAAAAGGTGTTCGACGTGTTTCTCTCGTTCAGCAGCAAAGATGCAGGCTGGGTCCATGAGCAGCTGATCCCGGGACTAGAGGCCGTCGCCTTATCATACTGTACCTATGAGCGGAACTTCAAAGGCGGCTTCTTGCTGCAGGACATCATCCGCGACGCTGTCGCCTGCTCCAGGAGGACAGTGCTCCTGCTCACCAGCTAAACATGTTTTCTGTCATGCGCATAGGTGACTTCAGGGCTCTTACTCAATCCTAATGGCTTCTCGGTCCTTGCCTGATGGACCCAAAGCACTGTAGGCAAAGAAAACCACTAACTAGAATGCATTCTTGCGCTCTTGTCTTGAGTTACAGGAATGGAAAGGTCAGGTTTTTTTTCTTGTCATTCCTCTTGACTTGCATGTCTTAAAGCAATTGACGCTGCCGAATCCGGTCGCTGACGAGCACTGCGCTATCGTCTACTTCGGCGCCATGCTTAAGCAATGCCAAATCTTTGAGGTAGGACACTTCCAGTCACATTTGATTTCTTTAGGAGAATGGACTTCGGCGTTCCTTGAAAGCCAACTGAAGAGATCCGCGACAGTTTTAGCCTTTTCTACTGTTCATAAAAATTTGTCATGGTGCCCCCCCCCCCCCCTTTTACGAAATTCTTCTGACCTCTTCATAGGCTCAGGGACGACTGGGTTTCGGGCATCTCTCGACTTCCATTGTTAGAAACAATAAGCCGCAGCAGGTAGCCATACATAGCTGAAAATGTCGCCCGATTGTAGAGCCTGTTGTGCAGTGTCAAACCTGCGTTCAATTTGATTAACCTCAGTGATGGATGTACAGAATATTTCGCTAAGTAAAAGTCACAGACTCACGCTTTGAATTTAAGAATAACGCGAGCTCTGAAACGTTACCCGGATGCTAGAAATCAGTGATCTTGTATAATTTCTGCAATCGTTTCAGAATACAAGGCAAAGTGCACACAGTAATTCTGGGAAATGTTGTGATATTGTTGTTTCTCATCTCCCGTGTAATTCGGGGACAATATAAATAGATATGTTAATGTTCATGAATTCTCAACTTATGGAACGTGTTGAGCCTCGTTTCGCACTTGGAAGATTTTATGATGAGTTAGAGGTGGCCTTTAGGAATTACGCTTTTCTCGGCAAATGATGAGGATGCGTTCTCTCTGCTGCAGGAACTTTGTAACAAGCGAGTGGTGTCGCTGGGAGTTCCGGTTGGCGCATCAGAAAGCCCTGGAGGACAACGTCAACAGATTGATCATTGTGCTTGTCGACGAGGTTGGCTCTAGTTCCCTAGACGAAGATTTGCGCCTCTACATGCGAGCTGCCAATTACATCCGCTGGGGACAGCCAAACTTTTGGGAAAGGTTCTACTGCTAGATGGCCAGGAAGGATGCCAAAAGAAAGCTCATCATCCGCGAATCAC